>NC_036638.1:10013553-10096053 GCF_002806865.2 Cucurbita pepo subsp. pepo
GATGAAGATGAGGAGAGGTAGGGGTTTTGTTTTGTTTTGTTTTGCTTTGTTTTGTTTGAAATGTATTTTGTTGGAAGATTAGGTAGATGATTGAGAGTGAGACTGTACAGGAGGAGATTTCTATTATATATATATATATATATATATATATATGTTTTTAATTATAATATATATTGCTTTTTTTTTTCTTTGTACAATAAATGCATTGAATTTGAAGAAAAAAAAAAAGGAATTTCATTTGAGGGATAAAAAAGAAAAAGAAAAACTCAAGGGAGAATGTTCTTTGTGGCTAAGTTGTGTTGTTTTTCTTTCACTTTTTGACCATTCACTGCATAAAAAAGCATCTCCTTTTTCCATCCTGTCCCTCAAAAACCTATGTTTTTTTATTGGGTGCTGTTATTAGATTAGATGCAAATTTGAACTAATAAAAAAATGTGAGAATTAGATGCAAACCTTTGAACTGTGAGCGTTAAGTTATCTAGAATCTCGACCTGAAAACGGAATACTCGAGCCAAGGGAAAAAACCCTTCGGTGCATGTTGCTCGTGACATACATATATCATTATTAAATTGAATATAGCTCGGCTCGGGTTTACTCTGGTTTTTCTTTTCAAACCATATCACTTCCTTTTCATTTATCGTCTACAAGACGTCACTAAATAAACATTTGGTGAAAGACGGAAGCATCAACTTTGAAATGGTAATAAATATCTTTATTCACTAAATTATGTTTGAATTGACGATATAGATTAAAGTAAGAGTGATAAATAAGGAAGTTGAATAGTCGGCGACATCCCTGGTCACATTTTGATTCGGTCAATTTAAATTTAATGGTAAATAAAGCATTCCATCACATCAATGCATAAAACAAAACAAGATTTTGAAACGTATAGAATTAAATGTAAGAGAAGAAGAAGATGGGCAAAAAGTCGTCAATTGGGTTTGCATTGTTACAGTATAATAAAAATCCAAATGGGCAATTTGTAATTTAATGTACTCATCATTTCCTATTCAATTCAGCTGTCCCCACACCCACATTATTGCCTTCTACCAATTTCTCAACATATTCATATTTTCAAATTATATATATATATATATACATATATATTTCTTTTGAAAAGAATAATTGTCTTTTTTGGAAACAAATGGCAAAGAAAGATCTCAAGAATCTTAAGTGAATTCTCAAAACCACTCTCAACTAAATATATAATTATATCAAATCATAATACCCAATAAGCAGACATGCAAATTTCATGATTTCATAAACACCCATTTCATCTCGACTTTATCTACTAAACTATGCTCGATTAGAATCATATTAAAATAATTAAAATAAGTGGAGATGGTGGATCAGAGTACATCAGCCTAACATCTGGCAGGGGTGGGGAAGAATTAAATATGGAGCTTACGTGGACCAATCACATTCATGTTAGGTGTAGCTAGAGTCAGTGGAGAAGTGAGTAATAAAAACTTTATTCTTACTTGTGAGAATCTGCAATGAATATATGTATGTATGTATGTATGTATGAGCATTCAAATGTGTTCCATTTCTCATTGATCAGACAGGAAAAAACTCATAAATGATACCTTTTGCCATTTGCTGCTTTCAACTTCAGCCCCATTTTCCGGTTTCTCACAGAGCTTTATTGTATGAACACAACATATCTATCTATCTGCAGATGTAAAAGATTTGAAGGATGTAAATCAGTTTAATTAACTCCTTTTTCTGCTTTCTAATGATACCCAGAATCAATTTACCTTCTTCTCACCACCAACTTATGAACAATTGTATACTCAATCCATCAAGTCAAGGCAGAAGATTGCACAACGATTCTTATCAACTCTATCCACTCTAAGTTGTTCATTCTTGATTGTACATAATTCACACATTGAACTGAAGCAAAGAGTTGGAACAATCTTTCTACTGAACATAAGTTATTTACATTATTTAACGAGGTTACAGAAAAATTATCACTCGGCATCGCACATTCTTATCTATCCGCCCAATTAATTGCGTACCTATTCGATATTCACACAGCAACCGATCTTACAAACTGCGGTTATGAATCTACCTATGGTTGATCTTCACCTACGGTATCGTTTCTGTACGGATGAGGGAGGAATCACTTGTAGCATCTGACTTGAGTCACTTGGATTCTGCTCCTTCAGATAGATTAAGAATTGAGAGACGATATATTATGCAGCAATACTTCATAATAAATGAACATGCAGGAAATATTCTGAATAGAAGGCAATGGCTAATGAATTTTTGCTTACTGTTCATAAAACGTTTATGTATTGACCCAGACTCCAGAACTTGTTATAGTTCCTTGTTTTGCTGCATCTTTTCTTGTGATTCATGAGGGAAGAGAGTCAAGAGCTTCATCCTACAAGGCCAATCAACATGGGGAAAAAACATTGGTAGGCAATACTAAAGTTTCCCTGCTTCACGGACAGTTCTAATCTAGTAAAGTTCAAAATATCACATAATTGAAGTTTTTCAGGTTTTCCATTCGTTGGTTCAATCTCTACAATTTATTGTACTCTTATATCACAGAGCACAAAGTCATAGCCTCACTAACTAAACCTCTATCTATTATCTTCGTGAAAATGGGTTTCTTTCTTTTGTCCATTTTTTAGACAGACTCTGCTGTTTTTCCCCGTTACAACTCCAGAGAGATTTTGCAGCATTTGCTTAACATTACAAACATCGTTCCTTGTCACATTTAGTCAACTTCTATTCTATATAGATACAAGAAATTATTATTAGATCAGAAATCCAAAGGTTATTCGAATAGTCTCAGCAAATTATTCTATTTTGCAAATACAAGTTTAGCGTGAAGAAAGACAACTTACGACAATGTATTTGCAGCATAGAAAATTGGAAACCTTCCCAGTCCTGCACATTTCCAAGTTGTTCTCTGTGAATAAATATCCTTCTCGGCAACTGAGCCCGTGGCTGTCAGAACAAACTAAAAAGCATATGGGATGAAACCCAAACAAAAGAACAGTAAGGAGTGAGTAATTGAGGAAAGAGAACATCGGTACAAATTTAAAAGGAAATGAGTTTGTGTGTGTGAAGAGAGGGAGACAAATGGTTCAATTTACCAGTGGAAATAAGATAGCCATTACTCCATAGCTCACAAGTGGTGAGAAGAAAAATATCGCAAGAACGCAAGGACTACCTGGAAAGACCATTAAACTGGTATGCCTCAAACTTCTTAGAAGTATAACGTATTGTTTCAAATCACAACTATGGTGACCATAACAAGAAAATAGTTGTGATTTGAGTCATTTCTATGGTGACCAAACACGAAATAAAAATAAAACTCTAAAATATGAAATGAAAGCAAAATGTCATGAGAAAGGATTTAACACCATCAAATACTCGATATTTGCTTCTAGATCCACTACTCACATTAGTAACAATTTTGTCTACCACGAAGTTAATGTTAACTGCCAAGAGCCAAGATATGCCAATTGAGAACTATAATGGTGGTTGTCTTAACTTAGGGAGTGAGAGAAGCCAAGAATAAAGAAACCTTGAATTGTACAGAAATGATGGTAACATACGAATGAAATCTCAGGTAAATAGAGAACTGGCTCCTTGAGCCAAGCTTGATATCAGAACTCTTAACTCTTCTCTCACCCTCCCCACCACCAATTTGTAATGATTCTTTTTCTTAGTTCAACAACGTGGATGTGAGGATTCAAACATTTGACCTTATGCTTTAACCAATTGAGCTATATCCTAGATCTATCGCTTTAAAATATTCCAATCATAACAAACAAACTTAGTACTTCTCCTATCAAACTAACTAAATAGCCATCTCACTGAAAAACAAACAAATTAATCTTTATAATCAACCTTCACATCATATGGAGCTGCATTGGACTATTTAACAGCAGATTTTCCTTCCTAATATTCAAAACCGAAACTAGCAAACTATAGCAACTAAAACTAAATAAATCAATCAAGTCATGGAGTCCTACCAAAACCAGCAAAGAAAGCCCAGTTAGACTCGAAAAAGTCCAGCCTTCTATCCAGACTCACTTCTGAAAGATTCCACTTGTACCTACAAGTGAAAGAATTGAATTGAATTGAATAGTTCACCAAGTGAATAGTCGATGCACATCATAACTTATAAGGGAAAGCACCACATACTCAAAACAATAGTAGGCGTACATCCAAGAAAGAAGCATAAAATTGAGTGTCTTTCCCACGAAAGGCAAGAAACCTGTAGCATAGACCTACATGTATCAGAAAACAATTTAGACATTGGATACGAGAAGAAGAATGTGAATGTTATATATAACTGCAAATAAGCAACTCAGCTTCTACAAATGCTCATAATAAAAGAAAGATAACCACACACAACCAAATGAAGTAGAAAGAAACAAATATAAGAGCATCAAGGAAAGACAAAATTTCAAAGCAATTACCTCAAGGAAGAAGGAGTTGATCAGAAGTAGAGAATATAGCTGCTCTCCTATTCCTATTACAACCCTGAGAAAAACTTTAGGTTAAACAAGTATCAAGCAAAAAAGTGCATCAAACAAGCAGCAAAGAACATTTCAGAAATCACCAATGACCAAATTAAAAACATACCTCCCCAATCCAATTGATTTTCCTGTTTGAGCAGCATTGGAAGATCCATCGTTTAGTCCTGAGGGGTCCACTGCGGTTGGCCCAGATTGTCCCATTGCAGCAAAGCCATGTTTAGCAATATCATTGTACCTGGACCAGAAAGAAACTCTTCAGAAACTTCAGATCAACAAATGGTCACTTTGCAAAAACTACTAGTTGAACCCGTTCTGAGTGAAAATAGAAGGGAAAGAAATACCAGATATTGCTCAGAATGAAGCTGAAAATGTACATTGGATAAAACCAGAACAACTGCAAGCAATATTCACATAAACAATTAGTCGGTAAAAAAAATTGAGATGAACACAAAATAAATAAATATGTTATCCAAGGTTCTTGATTGAATCATGTTCAGTCATTACATATAAACCAGTTAAGTACAATAATCATAGTATGCAACCATATTGAAATATCAAAGAAATTCTCCTGTCAAACGGAAATATTATAATCCATAAGAATATTACTGAACTCGCAAAAAGAAAAGATTATAAGCGTAATTTTAAACGTGGTTTGTCTTTTTCCAATTAATTTTGACAGAAACTGTTGGAAAAATTAAATAATCTGTGATGCATGCCGGAGAAACAACTTCTTAATTAACAACATGGCATCAAATATGTACTTACATAAAAAAGTTGTATCAGTCCATGACGTAAGAAAGAATATAATTTTAAAGCACCACCAAATGCGCCCAACTTGTGAGAATTAATCATTGATTGCTGATCAGGTAATATCCATTGTAGGGTTGGGATGACAACTGAGTTTAGGATCAATAGACTGCAAAAAAGGAAGCAAGAAAGCTGCTGACTTTTCATTGTTTAACATTTTTTTGTTAAGAAACAAAAGAGACAGGGAAGTGCTGATGAAAACTAGATATGTCAAAACAATCTCTGAGAAAATTAAGGTCCTTTAAATATGTTATTAATTTCTATTACAAAAAACTAAACCGTAGTCCACAAGACACAAGAATGTGGACATCCCCCTCACCCTCAAGAGAGAAAAGGAGGGGGAGAAACTTTACGGAAAGAGTCGAGAAGTAAGTTTCTGACTCAGTTCGATTAGACCACTGCCCAAGAGCCAAAACTTAGTTTTTATTAGATCCAAGACTGAGTTAAAGCATGTGGAATAAAAAACAGAGTTCCGGTTGTTATTTTTCGACATCATTGTGAGAAATGTTCAAATTCAATGATTTTGAGACGTATGATCCGCGACGTCGTAAAACCGAAACCCTATTAAATTTTTAGACAATATATGCATAGATTGACAAAGATGCAGGCAAATTTCCATATCAATCAAAGGAAGAAATATTGTGAGTTTATAAATTCCTAAATTGAATTAAGTTCAAATTGGATAGCTTCATCCCAATGTGGAGATGAAAAGAATGCATATTCCTAACATAGACTAGATCGTGCTATCCTATTTGGATTCCTTGCAACATATTACTAGTTAATAAGTTCTTAAAGAGCGTAATTCAGAAACACAACAGAAGAGCCGACAAAAAAAAGGCAAATTGGTTGTTTATTTGAAACGGAAAAGTGGGAACAAGAGTAAATGCTATATCCCGAAAATGATGCGCAAAGAGAGAGAGAGAGAGGGTCGAGTAGAATTACCTTCCTAAGAAGATCAAACCATTCAATAAAAAACACTGACCCGTCCGGATCAAAAGCTTTTTCGACCTGAAACACATCTTCAGATGATATTATAAAAACAACAACAAAAGAAGCGTAATTCATAGTAAAGAAGTAGAGAAAATCCTTCTTCTTTCCCCTCATACATCCTTGAGAAAGCTTGTTGAACTCAATTAAAAGCAAAAAAGGGGGAAAACTCAAAAGAATTAGTGTTCATAGATTCCCGTCCAGTAATCTCAGCGATGGAAAATCAAAATATGAAGTTGAAGTACAAGTGGAAGACGCGAGATGGCACCTGCGACAGAGGATCACAACACGGTGAAGACAACAGGCGTCAATAAAACCTTCAAGCCATAGTTGAGAAGCCCTTCTTGCTTTTTCTCCAAAATCCTTAATCAGTGGTTCAGCAGAATCCATCGTTGAAATGCAGAGAAAATCAGGAACACCAAAATGTTTTGGGGGAGGGAGAGCCAATTCGATCGCTGCTCCCTCAAGGTCGAAGATGGTCGAGAACTCGAGATTGACTATGGTTCGCTTCCATCGAAGGCAACAATAAGATTACCCGCGACACGGTAACTGCCAAAACGACGACGTTCAAGTGGAATTGCACTGGACATTCGCGACGGCTTTAGTTGTTTTTAAAAATATTTTAGAATTAAACTATTTCTCTAATAATTTGTTTCTATCAAATAATATCCTTATTTACTTAAGCGAAATCCTTGGAAAATCACTAATTTGTTAGGATATTTTAAATAAAAATTCAAATTTAATCTCTTTTTTTTCAATATTAATTAGTTTTTTTTATTTTTTTTATTATGTATATTGGATTTTCTCGAGAAAAAAAGAATAATTTCATTGGTTAGGACAAAAAAAAAAGTCAACGGGAACCAACTAATTTATATTCCAATTATTCTGAAGCTATAAAGTTATAGCACAATCTAAGCATAAATTAGTGAATAACACATCAATTCATCTCCGTGTAGATGATTCAATTATCCACATGGTAATTCAGGTAGGATAAAATTTTTGGACCAACCCAAAATTTTCGAGTTGGTTAGGTTGGTAATCCGAGTAAGCCAAAATTATTTCATAACCTAATACAATCCTCTATATTGGTTGGGCGTGCGGCGACGGAGCAGTGTGCAAGATTGAGAGTAGGCATGTGGCATTACAAGTGCAAGCGACCGGTGTGATGCGTGCAACTATGAAGAGCAGTGCAATGTGGCATGGCATGGGCATATGATGCGACAGTGACAATCGAGACCAAGACTAGCATGGCAAGCGAGCAACAAGCAGGTATGTGACGTTGCAAGTGCAAGCGAGCGGTGTGATGCATGCAACTATGAAGAGCAGTGCAATGTGGCATGGCATGGGCATACAATGCGACAGCAACAATCGAGACCAAGACTAGCATGGCAAGCGAGCGGCAAGCAGGCATATGACGTTGCAAGTGCAAGTGAGCGGTGTGATGCGTGCAACTATGAAGAGCAGTGCAATGTGGCATGGCATGGGCATACAATGCGACAGCAACAATCGAGACCAAGACTAGCATGGCAAGCGAACGACAAGCAGGCATGTGACGTTGCAAGTGCAAGTGAGCGGTGTGATGCGTGCAACTATGAAGAGCAGTGCAATGTGGCATGGCATGGGCATACAATGCGACAGCAACAATCGAGACCAAGACTAGCATGTCAAGCGAGCAACAAGCAGGCATGTGACGTTGCAAGTGCAAGTGAGCGGTGTGATGCGTGCAACTATGAAGAGCAGTGCAACGTGGCATGGCATGAGCATACGATGCGACAGCGACAATCGAGCCCAGGACCAGCATGGCAAGCAAGCGGCAAGCAGGCATGTGGCATGGCATGGACATACGATGCGACAGCAACAATCGAGACCAAGACCAGCATGGCAAGCGAGCGGCAAGCAAACATGGGACGTTGCAAGTGCAAGTGAGCGGTGTGATGCATGTAACTATGAAGAGCAGTGCAATGTGGCGTGCGAATACGAGTAGCAACGCGACATGCCTGAGCATGCAATGTGACCCAAACTTTTTTTCCTTGAACTCGATCTGTCCAGAAAAATAACTTAACCCAATCCTTCCGATTCGAGTTGGGTTTGTCTAGTTTTTGAGTTTGACGAGTTCGACGCTACTTGCTTCTCGAATTGAGATTCCTCGTTCAAAAGAAGCTCGGGGTGGGGCCATACGATCCATACTATATGAGATTTGGTTGGTGTTTCTCAAATTAGTCCATTTGTAAATAATGGTTGTAAAATTACAGTCCTGTTCATATAAGGGGACAGAATTTGTATGAACAATGTAATTGCTGAAACTGCATAGACGTAGGGAAAGAGAACCAAAACGAAAGCATTCCCCACTTCTATACCAGTTTTTCTCAAAGAATATGATCCAATTGAGAAGGCTCAAGACCTCATGGATTCTTGCCGTCTTAGAGGTATGCCTTCCAAACCATTATATCCGTCCTCCTCCACGTGCTTGGGAAGTCGTATTGGCAATGACGTCGGTACGCCTGTTAGAATTTGAAAACCGAACGTACGTAAAAGCAGTCGACAGGGTCAACTAAAACGCAGTGGATAAGAGCCATAAGAGCTTACCATCAACCATGTCCTTTGTTTTGTGAAGAAGAAAGGTCCCTGAAAGAATAGTCACAAAGCCACACAATTCTGTGATCACTTGTGTTGGGCTCTGCCTATCCCAATCCTGAAAATGAATAGCAATTTTTGTTACCATCTCAGTATTGATATCTGCAACCAGCAGTTGTATAAGTCGAAAGACCGTTCTAGATATGTCGTATACTTGTTAGATTTGCATATATTTGAACCGTGAGCTCATTATGGAACACGAATCAATCAAAAACATGTATTTTGTACTTGGAACGTTTTCTAAAGCATTTAGAACGTCATTTCAAACAATCCCACTCGTTCTCGTTGAGAAACATGAATATACCTTAAACATGATAACACTTGCCAAAATGGTCAGGGATGTGAACATCACGTAGTATATGGGAGACACAACAGCAGTGTTGAAGGTATCAAGCGCCTGCAATGAGGAGGAAAAAAGTATCATAGGAGTCTTGATGAATAACTTATTTTTCGTGTTAAATTATCGGATCGAAAGAGGTACACTAGCTTTCAAGTTGAATTGACCATAAGTTGCATGGATCTATAACTTCCTAGCCCACCGCTAGCAGATATTATTCGTTTTAACCCGTTACGTATCACAGTCAGCCTCACGATTTTAAAATGCATCTACTGGGGAGAGGTTTCCAACACCCTTATAAGGAATATTTTGTTCCCCTCTCCAACCGATGTGGGATCTCACAATCCGCCCTCCTTGGGGGCCCACGTCCTCGGTGGCACATTACCTGGTGTCTGGCTCTGATACCATTTGTAACAGCCTAAGCCCACCGCTAGTAGATATTGTCCGCTTTGGCCCATTACATATCATTGTTAGCCTCACGATTTTAAATGTGTTTACTAGGGAGAAGTTTCCACACCCTTATAAGAAATGTTTCGTCCTCCTCTCCAACCGACGTGGGATCACACAATCCACCCCCTTGGGACCCAGCGTCCTCGCTGGCACACCGTCCGGTGTTTATAACAATCCAAGTCCAACACTAGCAGATATTGTCTACTTGACCCGTTACGTATCGCCATCAGCCTCATGGATTTAAAATGCATCTACTAGGTAAAGGTTTCCACACTCTTACAAGGAATGCTTCGTTCTCCTCTCCAACCGATGTGGGATCACACAATCCACCCCCTTGGGACCCAGCGTTCTCGCTGGCACACCACCCGGTGTCTATAACGATCCAAGCCCACCGCTAGCACATATTGTCCGCTTTGGCCCATTACATATCACCGTTAGCCTCATGGTTTTAAAATGCATCTACTAGGTAAAGGTTTCCACACCCTTATAAGGAATGCTTCGTTCCCCTCTCCAACCAATGTGAGATCTCACAGAATCTCTCGAAGATGGTAGTAGAAAAGAAGAGAAAGCAAAGCTCGAAAAAGAACATAAACAAAAATGCTCACTTACCTTGTTCAGATAATTCAGCTGAGTAAGCAAAAATGTAGCTACAATTATAGCAAAAATCCAAGTTTGGGGATAAACGAGCTGATTGACTCCAGATAGTGTCAACTTCATGGCAATTCCAAGAGCTTTAACACCCATAACCTACATGGAACACTAATTATTTCCTAAGCGTGTAAAGGAAAGAAAACACAATGAGCAGTTCATAATGAACATAGCATACTTACAGATAAAGAGCCTAAAAGGGAACAAACTCCAATATAAACCATTATGTGTGTCTGGCCATATTGAGGTATAAAGTGGAATATAAGTATAATTGCACAGGTTATGACCAGAGTCGCATACAAAAGAAAGGCTGCCATGAAAAAGAGTTCACTGTTGTAAGCATGAGACTGAGAAGAACAAAAGAATATACAGAAAACGCTTCGTACCTGGCTCCATTGCCATTTGCCAAAGTTCTGTCACGGATTCTATTTCACGCTCTTGGGGAGCGTGAAGAACGATGGCCGTGGAGCCAACGACACATAGAACACAACCAAGAACTCCAAAAATATGTAGCTTCTCTCGTAAAATGATATGAGCAAGAACAGCACTGAAGGAAGAGATCAAGAATCAGCAGTGAATTCAACAAATTTAAACTTTGGTTTGAGCAATCTTTGAGGCATGCCTGATTATTATGCTGAGAGCTCCGAGAGGAGTGACTAGTAAGGCGGGTGCAAATGCGTACGCCACGAAATTAGCAATTTCTCCAACAATCACTGTTAAAATGATAGTGATCAATCAGATCTAACTCCAAATTCACTGGTCATCTAAAGCCACATAACTATGAAGAACTCGTTTTGGTTGATGATTAGTACATAAAAATAGCTTGGTTTTGAAACTTAGAACTGTGGTAAAATCCATAATGACCCAACTGATATCAAAGAGATTCATCACGATTTGAATCCATGTTTATCATTGAAGACGTGACATATCTTATGCACAGAGAATACCAGTGTAAGGGTCCAAGCCTACCACTAGCAGATATTGTCCTCTTTGGGCTTTCCCTTTTGAGCTTACCCTCAAGGTTTTTTAAATGTGTATGCTAGGGAGAGGTTTTCACACCCTTATAAAGAATGTTTCATTCGTTTCTCTAATCGATATGGGATCTCACAATCCACCCCACTTCGAGTCCTAGCGTCCTTGCTGGCACACCACCCGGTGTTTGGGTTTGATACCATTTGTAACATCCCAAGCCCACCGCTTGCAGATATTGTCTTCTTTGGGCTTTCCCTTTCAGGCTTCCCCTCAAGGTTTTTAAAACGTGTCGGCTAGGGAGAGGCTTCCACACCCTTATAAAGAATGCTTTGTTCCCCTCTCCAATCTATGTGAGATCTCACAATCCACCCCCCTTCGGAGCCCAGCGTCCTCGCTAGCATACCGCCCGATGTCTAGCTCGGATACTATTTGTAACAACCCAAGTCCACCCCTAGCAAACATTGTCTTCTTTGGGTTTTCCCTTTCAGACTTCCCCTCAAGATTTTTAAAACACATCTGCAAGGGAGAGGTTTCCACACCCTTATAAAGAATGTTTCGTTCCCCTCTCCAATCGATGTGAGATCTCACAACTAGATAATCAAAGGAACTTTCAAGAATCCATGCTTCTGCAAGTTTCAGAGTACAGTTCAGTTCAGTTTTTTCGACATGCTTTAGCCAAATCGAAATATCGATACAGTTGCAATTGATATCACAAACATCAATGAACAATCCCAAAGAGCGTTTGAAACTCACTTGTTATCATGCCCAACCACCACAATGGCTCGTATAAGTAAGTAAATCCGCCCGCTCCTGTAAGGAATCAATAAGCAAATTTAAAGAAATCAATCAACTCCCGAAACTACATGATTGATGAAGTTGGAATAGTGGGAAGGTGTTAGTAGATTTAATGATACCCCCTTAGATTTTACTCGTTGCCGCATAATTTAGAAAGAAACTGGTGTTAATGACCTCGAACTGTTTCATTTCCGGTACCAATTCATTGGATGCGGATCAATATAGACAAATCTCTAATAACTCGAGACAGCAGAGCATCGTTGGACGCCAATCCATATTGGAAAGGGCATTAAATCGACACCAAAATTTCCATATCCAATCAAAACATAATTGAATCTTAAACAAAGAACAGAAATCGATCTCAAACGAATCAGGGGAAGAAATTTAAACATCTTACAATTGCTGGAGAAGCATACCTGCACTGATTCCTGACGCTCCGGCCTTCTTCAACCCCTTCTTCTTGACAATGAAGCTCCCACCGATGAAGAAGCTGGAAGAAAGCGCAAGAACGAGGCCTTTGATATTATCCGAGGACATACCCTCGTGCCAACTCGGAGCCTCGGCGGCCATGGCTGCGAAAATGGGGGAAATTAGCTTAAGGAATCAACGAACCAATCGGAGCCTAGTTCATCGCAGGCGCAAAGAGGAGGGGGTTAGAAACCGTCGGTAACCCACTAACAAATATAGAAATGGGTTTAACTCGAAAGGGAAGATTTGAACATGGATGGAGCGAAAGATTGAAAAGAAGAGCGGCGGTGGGAATTACGAGGAGGTTGCTGAAGCTTGTGATTGTGTCGGCGGTTCTTAGAGAGGCCCCGGTGGGGGAGGGAAGCTGGATACAGCTGGGCCGGTGCTTGGATTGGATCGGAAGGCCGTGAAGGCGGAGAGAGAGGGGGAGAGAGAGAGAGAGAGAGACGGAGAGATTTTTTTCAAAAATTGTGGACTCTGCTACTCGCACTTGGACTCGGACTCAGAGTTGGAAGAGGTCGTCTCGCTATCCAATTTGGGTCTACACACAGTTCGTCCAGTCAGCACAACAGTCACAAAATCTAAACAAAATTATTTTAAGGTTAAAATGTAACAAATTAATTTATTATCTAAATTAATTAAATAATAATCATTTCCGATATTAATTTGTTACATTAATAACTAAAATCTTATAAAATTTAAATATCAAATATTTACGACTCACACCACATCATTGATATTTATTATGTATTCACTTAAAATGTGATAAATTTTTTAAATTGAATATCACCGATGCATATTAAATTTGCTTGTGTTTGTCAACGGCTTTCAAGCTTGACTAATCCAGATTTGGTCGGAGAGGTGAGTCAGGGACTCACTTGGCTTTTGTTGCGGAGCTCGTAGTCTTCCTACCCTTGCTTATCGTTCCACTCGTGATCCTGTAGAAGATTTTGAGGGATGCACTTGGATCTTCCCCTCCTATAAGACCCTCGAAAAATAGAAGAGACAAAAGTATTTATTCTCTTCTTTTATGTGAATGGTCGTATTTGTATTGAAAGGTCAACGATCTTCGATATATCTTTTTTAATTATATTAATATGTATATTTGTCTTAAAACTAATAACAAATAAAAAATTTTAATTTTATTATAAATTTAAAAAATGGAGAGAGATAATAGTTTTTTTTTTTTTAATTGTAAAATTCAAATGACAATGTGCAAAAATTAAAAATTAAAATGAAAAAAAGGAAGTTTCAAAACAAGGGGGGTGTTTTCGTAGTTTCACACGTATGAATTAAAAAAAAAAACAGAAAAACGTAGAATTTGCCAAATTGGAAACTCTCTTCGTTGGGCGGCAGCAGCTTGGTGACTCAGCATCCAATTTCCACGTGGGTTTGTTGTAAAAAATAAAAATCGCTGAATAATCAAAGAAGGTAATTAAGCTTGGAGTGTTTGACCCAATTTCTACCATAATACATGACAAATTTTACCGAGATAAAAGTTAAAATAAGAGGAGTCAACAAAAAAAAAAAAAAAAAAAAAACTTCCTTAGTCTCAACCTAGCGACATGTCTACTCAAAGACAAGGAGTAAAACGGTAAAAAACAATTTTTTTTTTCAAAATACAATAAAAGTTACTTACCAAAGAGGGGCAAAATAGACTTTTTAAATCTGACTTCGTGGATATCTCTCCCCGAGAGACGAGAGAGAGAGTGAAATGAAAAAAAGTATATATATTTTTTAAAATATAAGTGTAAATAGGCAAAACTCATCACTAGTACATATTGTTTGTTCCGACCCCATCTTAGAGTGGGCTTACTACTTAGATGCTGACTTCGCGCTTGGCTACTCAATGTTTACTATGGGCACGATGACTGGTACACTAGAGGTGCATCCTTCTCGGTCCTCTCGTATTAGGGAAAAGTCCTCTCAATGCTCTAATGCTCATACTGGATATAGATCGAATTGTCTCACGACGTTTTAAACCCAGCTCACGTATCGTTTTAATGGGCGAATAGCCCAACCCTTGGAACATACTATAGCCCCAGGTGGCGAAGAGCCGACATCGATGTTGTCAATGTGAGCTATTGGGGAAGATCAACCTGTAATCCCTAGAGTAACTTTTATCCATTGAGCAACAACTCTTCCACTTGGCACCATCGGATCACTAAGGCCGACTTTCGTCCCTGCTCGACCGGTGGGTGTTAAATATATCCGTCATTCTCGCAACTTTAAAACACAACTATTAAATAGATTTTTACCGCCTTGTAAAAAATGTTTGGACAGTGTTGCCCCTTGAAACGGGGGCAAAATGGACCTTTCAAAGAGCATCTCAGATCTCTAAGCCACTCTGTGTGCCCACTTTTGGCAACTTCCAAGGCGAATATCCTATATATTTTTATTTTAATTAATTAATTAATTAATTTTATTTATTTATTTATTTGGTAGGGTTTTATTCATCCAACAAAGGTCTGAAGCTTCCATTTGTAATCGCGAGAGATGTGGACGTTGACAGCGAATTTTCAGCACTGTTCGAGCTTCCCCATTCCTTCCATTTCCACAACCTCGCGTTCTTCGTGTTCTCGCGCTCGTTCCAAGCCGACGCTCATTTGTTCTTCCTTGCAAACTCAGGTTGAGACTCTTAATGGAACCTTGGACGGGAGGCTCTCTGAGAGAACCGAGATTCGATTTGGGTTGCCCAGTAAAGGTCGCATGGCATCCGACACTCTTGATCTTCTCAAGGTGCTTTCTTCTGTATCCTTTTTGTTTTGTTTTTGCCATTTTTCTTGCGAATTCTTCTCGTTGTTTGATTCTGTTATTCTCTCTGGCTTGCCAGGACTGTCAATTGTCTGTAAAACAAGTCAATCCTCGGCAGTATGTTGCAAAGATTCCGCAGGTACTTGCTAGTTTTTCACTGCTCTTGATGAAGGCGCTTCGATTTTTTAGCTATCGATTCATGTGAAGAATTCTGCGTATGTTCTTGTTTGTTCTTCTTATTTACGTATTCATTTTGATTTCTAACAGATATCGGGTTTGGAAGTCTGGTTCCAAAGGCCTAAAGACATCGTTCGGAAATTGTTATCTGGAGATCTAGACCTCGGCATTGTGGGACTCGATACAGTGAGCGAATATGGACAAGTGAGTGTCTCAGTATATAACGATATTTGTTTTTGTGGAATGAGATTGAATGTTGTTTTTATGTAATTGCAACCATTATGAAGAACAACTTTTATTTTCTTCGCACAGGGTAGTGAAGATCTTATCATCGTTCATGAGGCCCTTGAATATGGGGATTGCCGATTATCGCTTGCCGTAAGTTCGTCCTCCCTTCATATCATGAACGTTGATTTTGTTATGTCCCGTATATGTTAATTGCTGTATTCTGACAATGTCAACTTATACTCTCAAACTAGATACCCAAATACGGCATTTTCGAGAACATCAATTCGATCCGGGATCTATCTCGGATGCCCCACTGGACCGAGGAGAAGCCTCTTCGAGTTGCTACTGGCTTTACTCATGTATGATGCTTTGCTGCATTATCCATCATATCACTGCATAAGTTCATTAACGAAAGTGAAAAAAGTGTTTCAGTTTGGAGTTTGAATGAAGTACTAATTCGATAAGTTCTTAATAATGTCCTTTTTCACAGCTTGGCCCCAAATTTTTCAGAGAAAATGGGTTGGAACACGTGAGTTTTTCAACGGCTGATGGAGCATTAGAAGCTGCCCCTGCGGTAATAGTTCTTCCTGAAATGCAGCGTTTTTGTCTCGAATTGGTGGCTGATTTCCACATTATGCATGTCTTCTATGCATTGCATGATGCTATTGCCAGGGGAATAGTTATTTTTTTGGATGAAGTAACCATTTACTTAATGCATGTTATCATTGTAAACTTTTACTTAAAGCATGTCCTCACTATAACCATTTACTGGAAGTATGTTATTATTGTAGGCCACGTACATACATAGCTTGAGCGAAAACGACTGCAAAAAAGTGCTTTTATAAAAAGCAAGCAATGATAGTATTTGTTTTAGTTGTTCCAAGAATATATATATATATATATATATATATATATATATAGGGAGAGAGAGAGAGAGAGAGACGGAGAGATTTTTTTCAAAAATTGTGGACTCTGCTACTCGCACTTGGACTCGGACTCAGAGTTGGAAGAGGTCGTCTCGCTATCCAATTTGGGTCTACACACAGTTCGTCCAGTCAGCACAACAGTCACAAAATCTAAACAAAATTATTTTAAGGTTAAAATGTAACAAATTAATTTATTATCTAAATTAATTAAATAATAATCATTTCCGATATTAATTTGTTACATTAATAACTAAAATCTTATAAAATTTAAATATCAAATATTTACGACTCACACCACATCATTGATATTTATTATGTATTCACTTAAAATGTGATAAATTTTTTAAATTGAATATCACCGATGCATATTAAATTTGCTTGTGTTTGTCAACGGCTTTCAAGCTTGACTAATCCAGATTTGGTCGGAGAGGTGAGTCAGGGACTCACTTGGCTTTTGTTGCGGAGCTCGTAGTCTTCCTACCCTTGCTTATCGTTCCACTCGTGATCCTGTAGAAGATTTTGAGGGATGCACTTGGATCTTCCCCTCCTATAAGACCCTCGAAAAATAGAAGAGACAAAAGTATTTATTCTCTTCTTTTATGTGAATGGTCGTATTTGTATTGAAAGGTCAACGATCTTCGATATATCTTTTTTAATTATATTAATATGTATATTTGTCTTAAAACTAATAACAAATAAAAAATTTTAATTTTATTATAAATTTAAAAAATGGAGAGAGATAATAGTTTTTTTTTTTTTAATTGTAAAATTCAAATGACAATGTGCAAAAATTAAAAATTAAAATGAAAAAAAGGAAGTTTCAAAACAAGGGGGGTGTTTTCGTAGTTTCACACGTATGAATTAAAAAAAAAAACAGAAAAACGTAGAATTTGCCAAATTGGAAACTCTCTTCGTTGGGCGGCAGCAGCTTGGTGACTCAGCATCCAATTTCCACGTGGGTTTGTTGTAAAAAATAAAAATCGCTGAATAATCAAAGAAGGTAATTAAGCTTGGAGTGTTTGACCCAATTTCTACCATAATACATGACAAATTTTACCGAGATAAAAGTTAAAATAAGAGGAGTCAACAAAAAAAAAAAAAAAAAAAAAACTTCCTTAGTCTCAACCTAGCGACATGTCTACTCAAAGACAAGGAGTAAAACGGTAAAAAACAATTTTTTTTTTCAAAATACAATAAAAGTTACTTACCAAAGAGGGGCAAAATAGACTTTTTAAATCTGACTTCGTGGATATCTCTCCCCGAGAGACGAGAGAGAGAGTGAAATGAAAAAAAGTATATATATTTTTTAAAATATAAGTGTAAATAGGCAAAACTCATCACTAGTACATATTGTTTGTTCCGACCCCATCTTAGAGTGGGCTTACTACTTAGATGCTGACTTCGCGCTTGGCTACTCAATGTTTACTATGGGCACGATGACTGGTACACTAGAGGTGCATCCTTCTCGGTCCTCTCGTATTAGGGAAAAGTCCTCTCAATGCTCTAATGCTCATACTGGATATAGATCGAATTGTCTCACGACGTTTTAAACCCAGCTCACGTATCGTTTTAATGGGCGAATAGCCCAACCCTTGGAACATACTATAGCCCCAGGTGGCGAAGAGCCGACATCGATGTTGTCAATGTGAGCTATTGGGGAAGATCAACCTGTAATCCCTAGAGTAACTTTTATCCATTGAGCAACAACTCTTCCACTTGGCACCATCGGATCACTAAGGCCGACTTTCGTCCCTGCTCGACCGGTGGGTGTTAAATATATCCGTCATTCTCGCAACTTTAAAACACAACTATTAAATAGATTTTTACCGCCTTGTAAAAAATGTTTGGACAGTGTTGCCCCTTGAAACGGGGGCAAAATGGACCTTTCAAAGAGCATCTCAGATCTCTAAGCCACTCTGTGTGCCCACTTTTGGCAACTTCCAAGGCGAATATCCTATATATTTTTATTTTAATTAATTAATTAATTAATTTTATTTATTTATTTATTTGGTAGGGTTTTATTCATCCAACAAAGGTCTGAAGCTTCCATTTGTAATCGCGAGAGATGTGGACGTTGACAGCGAATTTTCAGCACTGTTCGAGCTTCCCCATTCCTTCCATTTCCACAACCTCGCGTTCTTCGTGTTCTCGCGCTCGTTCCAAGCCGACGCTCATTTGTTCTTCCTTGCAAACTCAGGTTGAGACTCTTAATGGAACCTTGGACGGGAGGCTCTCTGAGAGAACCGAGATTCGATTTGGGTTGCCCAGTAAAGGTCGCATGGCATCCGACACTCTTGATCTTCTCAAGGTGCTTTCTTCTGTATCCTTTTTGTTTTGTTTTTGCCATTTTTCTTGCGAATTCTTCTCGTTGTTTGATTCTGTTATTCTCTCTGGCTTGCCAGGACTGTCAATTGTCTGTAAAACAAGTCAATCCTCGGCAGTATGTTGCAAAGATTCCGCAGGTACTTGCTAGTTTTTCACTGCTCTTGATGAAGGCGCTTCGATTTTTTAGCTATCGATTCATGTGAAGAATTCTGCGTATGTTCTTGTTTGTTCTTCTTATTTACGTATTCATTTTGATTTCTAACAGATATCGGGTTTGGAAGTCTGGTTCCAAAGGCCTAAAGACATCGTTCGGAAATTGTTATCTGGAGATCTAGACCTCGGCATTGTGGGACTCGATACAGTGAGCGAATATGGACAAGTGAGTGTCTCAGTATATAACGATATTTGTTTTTGTGGAATGAGATTGAATGTTGTTTTTATGTAATTGCAACCATTATGAAGAACAACTTTTATTTTCTTCGCACAGGGTAGTGAAGATCTTATCATCGTTCATGAGGCCCTTGAATATGGGGATTGCCGATTATCGCTTGCCGTAAGTTCGTCCTCCCTTCATATCATGAACGTTGATTTTGTTATGTCCCGTATATGTTAATTGCTGTATTCTGACAATGTCAACTTATACTCTCAAACTAGATACCCAAATACGGCATTTTCGAGAACATCAATTCGATCCGGGATCTATCTCGGATGCCCCACTGGACCGAGGAGAAGCCTCTTCGAGTTGCTACTGGCTTTACTCATGTATGATGCTTTGCTGCATTATCCATCATATCACTGCATAAGTTCATTAACGAAAGTGAAAAAAGTGTTTCAGTTTGGAGTTTGAATGAAGTACTAATTCGATAAGTTCTTAATAATGTCCTTTTTCACAGCTTGGCCCCAAATTTTTCAGAGAAAATGGGTTGGAACACGTGAGTTTTTCAACGGCTGATGGAGCATTAGAAGCTGCCCCTGCGGTAATAGTTCTTCCTGAAATGCAGCGTTTTTGTCTCGAATTGGTGGCTGATTTCCACATTATGCATGTCTTCTATGCATTGCATGATGCTATTGCCAGGGGAATAGTTATTTTTTTGGATGAAGTAACCATTTACTTAATGCATGTTATCATTGTAAACTTTTACTTAAAGCATGTCCTCACTATAACCATTTACTGGAAGTATGTTATTATTGTAGGCCACGTACATACATAGCTTGAGCGAAAACGACTGCAAAAAAGTGCTTTTATAAAAAGCAAGCAATGATAGTATTTGTTTTAGTTGTTCCAAGAATATATATATATATATATATATATATATATATATCATGCTCGTCCCAAGTTGCTCACATTTTTCTTAAGCAAGATCGTCTTGTTGAATAGGTCTATGTAGGCCAACTTTCAGCTGTCTGGAAGAACAATTAAGGACTAAATGTAACTTCTAAAATGCATTTCAAGCAGGGATCAAAATACATTTTCTATGCATTATCCCATTGTTTTCAGCTAGGACTTTTCAGATCTTTGGTTGAAGACGACATAGTAATCTGGATAACCTTCACCGCTCGGTAGTATTCCTCTATAGTTTTGAACAATGTTTTTTGCCCTTTGAAATGCAGATGGGGATAGCTGATGCTATTTTGGACCTTGTAAGTAGTGGGACTACTCTGAAAGAAAACAACTTGAAAGAAATTGAAGGTGGAGTGGTTTTGGAAAGCCAGGTCAATTTCTAAATTGGTTTCGACGTTTAATCTCGTAAAACTGAGTTTCTTTGCGAAGCTTGCCATTAGATAGTTTTTTTAGGTTTAATCTATATCAGATGCTTTCTTACCACAAATATAATACTTTTTAGGCTGTTCTTCTTGCCAGCCGAAAGTCCTTGATTCAAAGAAAAGGTGCTCTAGACACAACCCATGAGATTCTTGAAAGACTGGAAGCACATCTTAAGGCTGTCGATCAGTTCGCGGTGAGTTGTTGCGGTGTGACTTGTAATCAATATTCTTCTTCCTTCTGAGCTTCATATTATCATGCTCTATCTGGCAGGTGACTGCAAATATGAGAGGAAACAGTGAACAAGAAGTTGTGGAGCGCGTTTTAAGTCAACCATCATTGGCCGGGTTGCAGGTGAAAGCAATTCTTTCGTAACACACCACCCGATCGAAAACGGAGGAAAAAGAATAAAGCGTTAGAAAGTGAATACACATTCCTATCGTCTGTGTATAATCGATATCTTCTTCATGCAGGGCCCTACTATAAGTCCAGTTTTCTGCAAACGTGATGGGAAGACAGTAGCTGATTACTATGCCATTGTCATATGTGTCCCCAAGAAGCTCCTCTACAAGTCAGTTAAGCAACTGAGAGCAGTAAGTCATTAGCTTTTAAGCCTTGAACAACATCTCTTCTTTAATGCATTACGAGACCATTTATAGTGTTTTTCACACGGAACCGATTGTTGCAGATCGGAGGAAGCGGGGTTCTAATATCTCCGTTAACGTACATTTTCGACGAAGAAACTCCGAGATGGAATCAACTTCTCAAAGAACTCGGGCTATAGTGAGTAGAATGGTATATTGAGTGATTGAGTTTGTAGAAGGCACATCCTGTTCTTGGCCACCCTAGAAAGAGTACCTTCCACTTCCTCTTCCTCCCATAGATCCACCAAAACTTGCAGTCATTTATGTGTAATCCTGTTTTTGTGTCATTTGCCTTCTCTTAGACGTTTTGCCCTCGCAAATGTGCTGCTTCATTGAGGATTGTGTTTTTATTTCATTTTTGAGTTCATATGGGCAATTTTGATATTATTATGTTCTATAAAAGGTCAATTTATAAGTCAAATTTACAAAATGTAATTAGTTTCTTTGCCTTGATACATATAACAAATTACAGAGATTCCCTTAAAAAATAATAATAATAATAATAAATGGTTTTTTTCAAAAAAAATTATTTGAGAGATTTAAAAATTATTCAATGGTAACCCAACTCAAGCGGAAGAAACTTATTCAATGGTCACTGCTAACCGCTTTTGGTCCCAAATCTTTGGGGTTGCTTTTTCCAATAAACGTTGGTTACATTTCTTTATGTTATTTGTACCAGTAACTGGTTTATGGATGAGTGCTCTTGGAGTAGTTGGTCTGGCCCTGAACCTACGTGCCTATGACTTCGTTTCTCAGGAAATCCGTGCAGCGGAAGATCCTGAATTTGAGACTTTCTATACCAAAAATATTCTCTTAAACGAAGGTATTCGTGCTTGGATGGCGGCTCAAGATNGTTGCTTTTTCCAGTAAACGTTAGTTACATTTCTTTATGTTATTTGTACTCGTAATGGGTTTATGGATGAGTGCTCTTGGAGTAGTTGGTTTGGCCTTGAACCTACGGGCCTATGACTTCATTTCTTAGGAAATCCGTGCAGCGGATTTATGAATTTAGGAGGGGTGTATGATTGAGTTAGATTGAGTCGAGAAAAATCTTTTAGACCAATCTAAAATTGGTTGGTGACCTGAGTAACTCGAATAGAGTTTCAATGGATCCAACTCTCTATTATCATATTGTCACGTTGGCTAATTGTCTCGTCCTTTTTTATTTATAATTATTTAAAAAAAATCCTACATATTTACCATACATATTACATTAATAACTAAAATATCATAAATGTCAAATATCAAACATTTACTAGGCAATATCATAAAGTTCAAATATCAACAATTTATAAGTCAAAATGCACCACTAACATCAGTTATAAATATTAAATATTATTAACATTTTGAACAGTAGAGTAGGCATTTACCAGTTAAAATGCACCACTAACATCAATTACAAATATTAAATATTATTAACATTTTTAACAGTAGTGTAGAGTCAAGTTGTAACTCTATATTCGGGCTAATCCTCTTACCTAACTAAAAAAATGTCAACCGACAAACCGAACCAAATAGGTTCATATTAGGTTAATTTAAAAAGGGCAGAGATGTGAGTTGATTTATTAAAAATAATCTTATTCCATTATTAGGGTATCCACTAGGGTAATCTTGGATAATGAATTATTGAATAAAGTTCTTTAAATTTTGTACTAATTTAAGATGGGCCCAAATAGGTTCATATTCGGCCCAATATTCGATTGAAACTTAAATTATGGGCCCAAATAGGTTCATATTCGGCCCAATCTTCTTCCATTGAAACTCTTTCTCCTCCGAGTCGAGTAGCCGTAAAACCACGTAAAACCCTACTTTGCTCCTCTGCGTTCTTCCTCACAACTCATTCCGGCAGAGGGAGAAACAATGAAGTTGAATCTTGACGCCGAGAGCTCGCCGCAGGCAACTAGGCCAAAGAAAAAGCATGGTAGAAAGAATAGCCAACTCAAGCCAAGCAAAAGCAAAGTTGAAAAGCAGAACAGTGCCGAATTACATTTAGAACAAGAAGCTCCAACTACAGATGAGGCTTCATTACAACAACATTTGGATTCTGCTTCGCTCTCCGATTCTAAAGAGGTTACTTTTCTTTTGCTGCTCGATGTAGTGTAATGCCCTACTTTTGAATTTTTTAGCTGAAAAATTATTCAGGAATAATCGTTCATGCTATTGCCTTCGGTGTCTGCTAACTGACGATGTTAGCTGAATTACTGAATGCTTGACGACGTTCAATCTTCAACTTATTTGGATTTTGACGAAATATTGCATCATTCAAATGTGCACATATCTTCAGTCTGTTGACTTTAGCTATTCAGTAGAAACCTATGGTTTCAATTTTTGTCTAGTTGTTGGACATTTGTGCCGACTGTGTTTTTGGATTGGTTCCCTGAAAAATTTGTGATTATAGGATGTTTCGGATGATTTTAAAGACCTCAAATTATCAAAAGCTCGAGAAAGTGGATCTGCAGATGAGGTATATTGCAATTACATGTTTTTCTCATGGGAAAATACAGTAATCTAAACTTTATATGCTCCAGAAGATTGAAATAGATTGATTCGTGTGTTCGGATGTTCTAAATTAGTAGTTGTATCTTTAGAGTCCTTGGTCCTTTAGCACACTCTTCTCTCTCTGTCTCACCCAACCTCCCTTTTCAATTTTCACGACTTAGTATTTCTGTTTGGGAAGTCACGTGTAGTACTGGTTATTTTTTGTTGGACCAAATTGTGTTTAATACTATTTAGAGTTGTTGTAGCAGGATCATGTCAATACAGGAAGCCCTGATAATTTAGACCAAGAAAACGAGGATGACAACCCCATACGTGATCAAGTGGATGAGGAAAGTGATTCGTCTGAGGATGAGGTGCGTGTAAATCAAATAGGCTCATAAAAATGATAATAAATTCTTATTTACGTTTACAATATAACAGCATAAAATTTCCTTCTTAAATTTTAATCATATGTAGGTAGCTCCTAGGAACACCGTTGGGGATGTTCCCTTGGAGTGGTATAGAGATGAGAAGCATATTGGATATGACATATCTGGAAAGAAAATTTTGAAGAAAGAAAGAGAAGACAAATTACAATCATTTTTAGCAAGTGCTGATGACTCAAAAAGTTGGTGAGTTTTCAGTTGTTGAGATCAATTTTTATCTTCTCCCCACATCACCTTGATATCTATATTTGTGCGAAGACGCTTGTCCATAATAACTATCATTTTATGCTTTTGTAATTTAGAGTTGTCTTGAGTTGCCACGGTACTCAATACTGAAACGTTCCTTTTGCTTTTGTTTCAAACATGTGATGTCATGAAATGTTCCTTTTCCTATAATGTATATGACTTATAATAAGTGTACTAGCCGATTACACACATCTTGACCAATGTTAGCACAATTGTCTCAATGGCAATATTTGTCTTAGTGAAACTTGGTGGCTATTGATATGTTAGGTAAGTGGCCACTTCTCACTTAGTCAATGAAGTGAAGGATTTAATGCCTCTTCATGCCTTATATTCTATAGATGAGGTATTTAGGCCTCTTTGTCCCACAAGGTTCAGCGGCAGAAGCATTATTAGTTCTCAAAGAGGATGGAGATACTTAGATGAGATTTAATGCGGTTGAGGAAGTAATTGAGAAAGCCAAAAATCCTATCTGTATTTTGATTTTGAATATTTATATCAAACTTGATAAACCTTATTACCAGAATTCACAACTCACTCTTACATTCCCAACTGTATAGAATATATGCATTCAGTAGTATCTTCTCATTCCCATTTGAGGTGTTCTTTGTGACTTTTTGAGTCTTAACTTGTCATATCCATTAGGCGCAAGTTATATGATGAATATAATGATGAGGTAATAGAGTTGTCAAAGGAAGAAGTCAAGCAACTACGGAGACTGCTCAAAGGAAAGGCTCCACATGCTGACTTTGATCCATATGCGGTCGGTAGTTGTGCAATTTTTTTAGATTAAGTGTTATTTGACAACCCATTCCTTGCAATGAGATGCTTTTCCTAACATGTATATATCATTTTTCCATTTTCCAACTACAGCCTTATGTTGATTGGTTTAAATGGGACGATGGAAAGCACCCACTGTCAAATGCACCTGAACCAAAGAGGCGTTTTATCCGTTCAAAATGGGAAGCTAAAAAGGTATTGCTTTCAAATTTTGTCCAAGGTGAAATGGCGTGATGTGTTTTTAACACTTTGGTCTTTAGAATTTTTTTCTAATGAATAAGAAATGTTTTCCCATCGACCATAATCATATATCTGATTATACCAATGTGTTTACCTGTGATTCTTTTATATATCTACCCTTGTACGTACTTCCATATTTCTCGATCAAGGCCTTGTTTCTCATAAAACATACCTGCTATCATATACTAGTCCATGTTTTGTGCTCTACATTTTCTGATTTTGGTCAATTCTGTAGGTTGTTCAATTAGTTCGGGCAATTAGAAATGGACATATTAAATTTGACAAGCCCAAAGAAGAGCAGCGTTTCTACCATTTGTGGGGTGATGATTCTAGCTCCACAGAGAAGACCGCACATTTGTCTTACATTCCTGCACCAAAACCAAAGTTTCCAGGTATTATTTATCTGTCTTCTAGATTTTTAGGTGTTTACCACTTTTCTCTGGCATATCTGCTAAGTGTCTTAGTTTTTGACAGGTCATGATGAGTCATATAATCCTTCATTGGAATATATCCCCACTCAAGAAGAAATAAACTCATATCAGTTAATGTATGATGAAGATCGACCGAAGTTTATTCCTAGAAGGTTGTAAAGCTTTGTCTATTGTCAATAGCTAATAGTATTATGCCTAATATATTTATCATCTGCCCATCTACTTTGTTTTGTTGTGCATCCATTGGTTTATGTTATATCTGTTCTGGTCAGGTTTACATCCATGAGAAGTGTACCTGCCTACGACAGTGCTCTGAAGGATGCATTTGAACGTTGTTTGGATCTATACTTGTGCCCTCGTGTTCGGAAGAAGCGTGTAAGTAAAACAAGACCAAGAGCCTTTGCTGTTTTATTTTTTTTAAAAATAAACCCTACTATTGTTTCCTAGGTCTTACATCAGATTTAAGCTCTTTTGATGTTATTCTATCACTCAATAACTATACAAATACATTGATTTTTCTTTCTTCTCATAACTTTCATGTTTCAGATTAATATTGATCCTGAGTCTTTGAAGCCTAAGCTGCCAAGCCGGAAAGATCTTAGACCTTATCCGACTACATGCTATCTTGAATTTAGAGGTCATAAGGATGCTGTCATGTCCATTTCAACTGAAGCCAATGGCCAATGGATTGCTTCAGGTAAGAATAACGAATGTAAATTCACGTGACCAAAAGAATGGTTTGGATTGGGTCCTAATTTCTGATATTGTGTGTGAAGGTTCATTGGATGGAACTGTTCGGATATGGGAAGTTGAAACAGGCAGATGTCTCAAAGTATGGGAGCTTGGGGAGGCTGTGAAGTATGTAGCCTGGAATCCCTTGCCCGAGCTTCCAATTTTAGCTGCAGCTGTGTAAGCCTAATGATACCATCATTTTCAAAATATTTAAACTATGGTATAACATTCTCTCTTTTTTGTTAATTTACTGGTTAACATTCTGCAGGGGTGTAGATGTACTGCTTTTAAACACTGGTTTTGGGGATGGAGAGGTTCAAGCGAAAGTTAAGGAACTTCTCCACATTGACGCACTTCCTGCAACGGATAATTCTGGTAGTATGCAATAGTGATTTATCTCAGTGCCATAGTCGGTTTGAGTGTTGTCCTAATCTGTGATGATTCTATGCATAGATAAGACGCCAATTGCAACCTGGCTTCAAGATGACAAGGTCGAGGGGATTAGATTGAGGCATTTTAAGGTGCTTTCTGTTCATCTTCTCCCTCTAATGTTATGGATCTTTCTAAGTGAGGAATGTGACTGGAGTGTCCTGTGTTTCATGTGGTTTGCAGACTGTATCTTCAGTTGAATGGCATCGCAAAGGAGATTACCTTTCAACAGTTATGCCAGCTGATATCCTATTCAACTTTTTTTTTGAAGTGTTGCCATTTTTTTTTGACTTGGATATAATTGACTTTGAGTTATGTGTCCGTATATCTAATCTGTGGTGAAGCCTTGGTATTTGTAAAATTTTTCTATGCAATTGTAAGTCATGTCCTGTTGTCTAAACCTGTAGCTTTGGTGAATAGCATCTGTTTGCTGAAGTCAACTTGACACCATTTTGATTCTTGCCTTTACTTTGTCCGAGATGGTTTTTCAAGTCCATGATTCTAAGCTTGTAAGTAACATTTTTTCTGGTTAGTTTGAGTGTTGCTTATAAGGCACCTGCTCTTTGGCATAAATAAGACATTAAACGATTAGGTTTTGTGATTACTCGCCTAAAAGTAAGTCAGTTTGGGCTTTTGGGAGTTCTAACTATCTTGATTTTTATTTTGTTGTTTTAGGGCCTTTTTGCTTTTCTCTTTGGTTGTGTACATGCTTCTGTTGGGGATGTTTTTCTACTTTTTTATGCCTTTTCTCGCTTCATGTATGTTTCATTCTTGTGGAAATTTTGTTTCTAATTAAAGAAATGTTATGAAATTTGCAAATTGGACCTTTTTGTGTCTGATATTTTCTTGTTCGATGCGTGAAATGGTAACAATTATAATTTGTTTATTTAAGAGAGGAACTGTTTTCCTTGACCCGTCTTACGTGAATCAAGAGGAGTTGTTATTCACCAGCTCTCTAGAAAGCTTACACAAAAGATTCCATTCAAGTTGCATGGGCTTCCTGTTTCATCCATTTTTCATCCTACTCGATCCATCTTCTTTGTATCAACGAAGAAGAATGTTCGTGTTTATGATCTATTGAAGCAAAAGCTCATGAAAAAGCTGGAAACTGGACTTCGTGAAGTTTCTTCTATTGCTGTGCATCCAGCTGGTACATTAAAGATTAATCCTCACTAGTTACTACATTGTATAGTTCTTGGAAAAGCTCACCGTGACGTTTTTATGTAGGTGATAATGTTATCGTGGGGAGCAGAGAAGGAAAAGTATGTTGGTTTGATATGGACCTTTCATCACAGCCTTACAAAATTCTCAGGTATTTTTTATTCTTTGCTGGATAAAATGAATAGCTTGGGGAAGGTTTCGACTTTTGATGATTTGAATGTAAAAAAAATGTTCACATGGAGGGATTAGTTGGTAGGAGGGGACTTTTTTCCCCTGCTATCTATAGAAGTCGAAAATCTCTAACATTCCTTTTGCAATATTTGTGCAGCTGCCATCCAAAAGATGTCACAAATGTTGCCTTCCATCGATCATATCCATTGTTTGCATCGTGCTCCGATGATTGCACTGCATATGTTTTCCATGGGATGGTTTACTCGGATCTTACACAGAATCCCCTTATTAGACCGTTGGAAATACTAAGAGGACACAAAACCACCAATGGAAGAGGTGAGTGAGTTGATTGCGTCGATTAAATTCTTAATTCTTTCGGCTCGATCGATCGTCATATCTAAATCAAGTATTTCGAAAATAGTGTTTTGAACAAAGAAACATCAAATGGTGTCTTTTATGTATGTGCATGTAGATGGGATCTCCTTGCAATATTATTCTAGAAACTGATATTATCACATTGCTTGTGGTGTCTCAAATGGCAGGAGTAATGGACTGCAAATTTCACCCAAGGCAGCCATGGTTGTTTACTGCTGGTGCGGATTCAGTGATCAAACTGTACTGCCACTGAGAAGATCAAAGGAAGAAACAAGATGGCAGCCACTTGGTATCTGGGAATTGCTGTTTTGCTCTGATCATATGAAGGTCAAAGAATTCAATTTTGTCTCTTTTTCAATCTAATCTTAATCTTTTATCAATTTAAGGATTGTTGTTATACATAAATAGAAGCTAGTCCAGTCATTGTAATCCACATTTTAAAGAAATGAGATTTTACTGTTTTTTCTTCTTATTTGTGCCCTCTCTTGGAAAGAAAGAACGTTAATGAGGCTGCTGCCATTATATACAAATTCTACGAGATCCTATTATTATTACGAACTGAATAATGAATAACGAAACACAAATCTCTCATTACAATTGGTATATACAACCCCCTCAGGCCGATCATGTTCGTGTGTATAAGGGGTTTAACCTCAACTGACCTTAATGCCTATTTGAGATCTGAATTGACAACCTAAATAAGAATGGTAGCTTGAGCATGCCACCAAACTAAGTTAGGGTCTTGACAACCTAACCTAAAAAAGAATGGTGGTAGCTTGAGCATGCCACCAAGCTAAGTTAGGGTCTTGACAACCTAAAAAAGAATGGTAGCTTGAGCATGCCACCAAGCTAAGTTAGGTCTCGACATCTCCAACACTGACATTTCCAAGCTCAATTTTGAGATATGAATCGACAATTTAAGTTAGGATCTCGACATCTCCAACACTGACATTTCCAAGCTCAATTTTGAGATATGAATCGACAATTTAAGTTAGGATCTCGACATCTCCAACACTGACATTTCCAAGCTCAATTTTGAGATATGAATCGACAATTTAAAAAGAAATGGTAGCTCGAGTATGTCACCAAGCCAAGTTAGGGTCTCGACATCTGGACATTTCCAACCAACTATATTAGATAGTCCACCTCTACAACTTATCCGTGCTCAGCTTGATATCACTTCATACTCGGAGTGTATTGAACAAAGCACCAAATTAGGTCTATTCTTGGGTCTAAACTATTCACAATTTAAGGATTATATACATATAAACACAAGCTAGTCCACTCGTTGTAATCCATATTGTAAAGAAATGAGATTTACAATTTTTTCAGATTATTTGTGCCCTTATGAAAGCAAATTGTACGGAATAATCTAAAAATTTGTTCATGAGGCTACATTTTACATAAATGCAGCGCCAATAACACAATCAGGAGGATACCTCGAGGCAACCATGATACACAAATTCTACGAGTTTCTATTCTTATGTGACGAATTGAATAATGAAGAACTATCCACATCTCCTCGTATTCTGTAGATTCATTATGACAAAAGTTGAACTGCGGCTATGGATGGTATCTTCTCTCGCAATTTTTGTGTAACAGCCACACGCACTGTCATGACCCCAGCTGCTGGCCCTGTGATCCGAACTTTAACTATTGGCTCCTCGATACCCACGAGTTCGAGAGATCCTCCCGCTGCCCCGACAAGATAAGGTCTTATCTCTTCGAGTACCTAAGAAAGGGGCACAAAGAAAACTCGTCTTCTGAACTCACTGGAAAAAATAAGCAATAATAACATTGAATCATAATTGTACAAACAAGAGTGAGTTTCTGTTTCCAATATTTCATAAGGTTGAAAGAGGCATTGGAATCTCCATCAAGATTGAATAGATAATAATAACGATGGAACTACAACCAACTTGGATGCAAGGATGAGACGGGTTAGAAAACCTACCACATGATAAGTCAGAATGAAAAAAGAAAATAGAGCAGTACTTATATGGGGAATAATAAGTATTTCGAAAACAACCTACTAGTACGATTCGATTATACAGCCCCTTGGTTTTCATATCATGACAGGCAATTTTAAACGTCTTAATGTTGCATTACTATCAGGTTCATTGTCTACAAATGCTGCAAGCTTAATCAAGCTGGTCGCAGCTTTGGAACATTACCAAGTCGGATGAAAAAAATCAGACTCACGGACCTTGGATGCACTTAATTGATATTTCTATGAAGAACGAAATGAAGATGTAATCATGCCACACGCTTTCTTGGCAGTCCTTATCCGAATAAGGATGATTTCGAAATCCCATTCGTTTCTTCAGTCACAGATAAATGGGAAATGGAAGACTGAAATGCCAAAAACTACGGAGAGAGAGGCACGATCTACTAAAAGGGTTCTTGTCAAAAAATGAAGCCAATCTGAAGTTATTGTCGAAGTTGAATAAAAAGAATGCTAGCTTAATCCTACCCTTAATATCTCAATAATCACATATATCAAAGAATGCTAGCCTAGTCCTACCCATAATTTCTCAATAATCACATACATCAAAGAATGCTAGCTTAATCCTACCCTTAATTTCTCAATAATCACATACATCAAAGAATGCTAGCTTAATCCTACCCTTAATTTCTCAATAATCACATACATCAAAGAATGCTAGCTTAATCCTACCCTTAATTTCTCAATAATCACATACATCAAAGAATGCTAGCTTAATCCTACCCTTAATTTCTCAATAATCACATACATCAAAGAATGCTAGCTTAATCCTACCCTTAATTTCTCAATAATCACATACATCAAAGAATGCTAGCTTAATCCTACCCTTAATTTCTCAATAATCACATACATCAAAGAATGCTAGCTTAATCCTACCCTTAATTTCTCAATAATCACATACATCAAAGAATGCTAGCTTAATCCTACCCTTAATTTCTCAATAATCATATATATCAAAGAACCTGTGTGAGCTATACCATTGTGCTTCTTCCTCCCAAAAAATGTTCAAATACCTTGAAGGGTCCATTATAAGTCGTCTCTAGGTTAGAGATTACAAGTGGGTTGGTGTAAGGCAAAAATACGATTCAGAAACCAATTTAAGTTGCATCTAAATCATAGAATGAATACGCGTGATAGAGAGTGAACATTGATTTACCTTCTCTATATTGTCCTCGTTGAGCTCCAATCCAGTTTCCTCATCTGCTATTGGTTCCACAGCAACTATTTCAGGGATCTTCTCCATCAAACGCCGTTCAATTCCCATCTTCATAGTCGTAACAGAACTCGGACATGAGCCACATGCTCCTTGTAGCTTCAACCGTACAACATTTCCGTCTATTTCATGTAATGCCACATTACCACCATCCGCAATAAGATATGGTCGAACCTCATCCAGCACACTTTCAACATTTTCTGCAGTCAGCGGCAATTCCAGTGCCGAATTGGAAGTTGCGACGGCTCTAATAACTGTAAACAGAAAATTTTGAATCATACGACAAAGATTGGCAGTCTCAGGAGAAAGAGGATTGGGGAGGGGCTTCGTTCTAACATCTACAATAACCAATCGCATATCTACCCTAAGAGCGAGCAATTTATCAGACAAAAACATCCGATAGAATCAACAACCAGAACTTAATGCGAATCCAACACAATTCAATAGAAGGAACGCAGAAATAGTACCTGGCGTGCGTGAGTTAATTCGAAGGGAACGACATGATCTCTGGCAAAGAGGAGTGCGCTGTCTTGAAGGCGAAACATGGCGGACGAAGAAGGAGGAGATCTACAAGATATTCCAGATCTGAACTTGTCAATTTGGTTAGGAGGAACAGAAAACGAAGGAGAAAAAGAGGGAAAGGAAAGGGACCTCGAAGGCGCGAGAAGAAGAAGAAGAAGAAGAAGAAGAAGAAGAAGGAGGAGATTGAAGGGTTTGCGGGGCTCTGTGGTAAGGGGAGGAATTCAACACCATGGGATGCATATTGAATTCAATCGCTGTTCCTCCTTCGTCTTCGTCCGACAAAGGATATGAGATTCGATGGAGCGATTCAGAAACTTAGAAGCCCCCAGCTGCCTCCTTCACCACTAAAACTTCTTTAATTATTATTAAATTTAATTAATAAAAAAAATTCCTGTAAATTTTATAATTCACTATTAAAAAAAAATAATATATTTTTTAATTTTTTAATTTTTTAACAAAATATTGAACTTTTAATAGTTTTTTTGTTTTTTTTTTAATATATTTAATCTTTAAAATTTTATTAATATCCTTTAAAAAAATTTAAAAAGTATACCGTAAAAAATACCCATAAAATTTTAATATTAGCATTAACACCTTTAAATTTTTTATAAATTTTTTTTTAAGAAATTCAATATATGAACAAAAAAATTACATACATGAATTGGTACTAATGATTTGATATTTTAAATTTTTTTAAAAAAATTTAAATATATTTTTGAAAATTTTAAAAACTTTAAATATATTAATGAAATTTTTGAAAGCTCGGATATTTTTTAGACAAAATATTAACGATTTCTATTCGAAGTATATTTTCAAACTTTTTTTTCGAACGTTTAAGAATATTTTTTTTAAACATTAATTAATTTAGTCTTATTATTATTATTATGCTTGATTTTTAATAAATCTCCCAACGGTCAAATTTTTTTTTTCTGAGGGTAAATAATTCTTTTGTTTGGCTTTATAATACAAATAATTTAGATTTTTTATATTATAAATAGCTTTCTCCTTGCATTTTTTTTTTCTTCAAATTTTTAAATCTAATTTCATTCAATCTTTCATTAAATAAAAGAAAAAAACATTTCATACGACAAAAAAGTGAAATTATACTAGAATGTTCGGAGAAAAAGTGAAATTACACTAGAATGTTCAGAGAAAGACGATCAAACAATTCCCACCCGACGGGAAGGAAGAACGCAAGACGGGAAGGAAGAACGCAAATCAAAGGGTTGTTTAATTGAAGGATTTGAATGAAGAACTGAGACTCCCTTTTCTCCTTAATCTCATCAACAAATCTCCAACCAGTGGAATTATTGGCTTTTTCTTTACCTTTTTCTTCTCCTTTTTCCCTCCAAATCTCAATATCTGAGTCAATGCCTCTGTTCTCTTCATTTCTTCTTCTATCCTTCCACTCTCACATCCCATTGTGATTCTTCTCGTCGCCACAGCTTTCGCTGCCGCCGCCGCCTCCGCCTCCGCCTCAGCCAACTTCGACATGTTCTTATGCAGCTCTGCATTCAGTGAAGCCAATGCCACTTCTGTATCTTCTTCCCTTTCCTTCAACAACCTCAACTCTTCCTTAGTCTCCTCCAACTCTGCCTCAAGTTTCTTCAGTGTATCCAACACTTCATGTTCTTTCTCTTCCTTTAGTGTAGTTGTAGAGCTTAGCAAAGAATCCCATGTGCCTGTTTCAGCCAATGGGGCATTGGCACATGGCTTTGGCGACGACGAGTAAGCTTCTCCGACTAGAAGACGTTCGCCGAACACTGCAACGGCTTCTTTGACGGAGCGGAAGGGGCGGGAGGTGTCAACAATGGAGGCAGAGCTTTGATTAGGCATTTCAGGGTCTTCCATGGGACGTGTGGGGAGAGGGTGCGGGAGGATATGGTGTATTTGATGATTGGTTAGGTGGGAGAATTGAGCTCTTTGCTTTAGCTTTAAAAGTAAAGAGAGAGAGAGGGGGGGATGGCTGTTGTTTCAAGGTTAAGACAAAAAAAAACACATCACCATCATGTTGTGTGGGGAAGATGGTGGTCGAAAATGACCAGCCAACGGATAGAGAGGTGGAGGTTATAACATAATATAAAGCTAAACATGCATTATTCTCAGCACATAATCAAACATGGGTCAGTGACATACCTCTCTCCATGGCTGCAACGGATTTAGCAGTTCATTAAGCAGCTGCTTTTGGTTGTAGTTGAATCTCCAAATATTTGATTTTCTGGTACAGCAGGTCCAATGTCCACTGTAGCTTAAATGTATACTCTTTCTTGCCTTCTACATCAAGTAATGGCTCCATCTTTATATGGAAACTCCAACTACAAATTTCAAGTGAAATTAAGACAACCACATTGAGAGAGTTTAAGAGATCTCATATCGGTTGGAGAGGTGAAGAAAGCATTCTTTATAAGAGTTTAGAAACATCTCTCTAGCAGATACGTTTTAAAGGGGGAAACCTAAAAAGGAGTCTAAAAAAGACAATATGTGCTAGCGGTGGGTGGGCGGGCTTAGGCTGTTACAAATGGTATCAGAGCCAAACACTGGGTGATGTGTCAGCGAGGAGGCTGAACCTCAAAGGGGGTGGACATGAGGTGGTGTGCTAGCAAGGACGCTAGGCCCCGAAAGGGGAGGTCCCATATTGATTGAAGAAGGAAATGAGTGTCGATGAGGACACTGGACACTAGGCCCCAAAGGGGGTGGATTATGAGATCCCACATCAGTTGGGAGGAGAACGAAACATTATTTATAAAAGTAGAAACCTCTCCCTAGACACTGCGCCCCAAAGAGGACAATATCTACTAGCGGTGGGCTTAACCCGTTATAAAGTTTCTCTTGCTATGACATCAAAACTCGCTAAAGCAAAACTATAATGCAGAATGAACCAAGCTTCTGTGAAAAGAAAATGGCAGAAACAACAAAAAGGAGTAGCCAGAGATCAACTTTATTTCTTTAATAACAGTACAGTACATGAAAAGTAGGACAAACAATAAGTTACATTACTAGTTTCAAATATTACCGAATAAACAACAGTAAATGTAATTCTACCCTTTTACCCATTTTATTTTCAATTGAATGGCAACTTAATATTAAGAATACTTGCTGACAACAACAAATTCTATCTTTTACGTGAACCTCCAGGCATGAGATATTTATATTTCTTAAAGAGTAATGAGAGAGCTGGGCGCACCATTGGCCATGTTGTGATAATGGCAATGTAAGCGAGCAGCCAGAATGATCTCCCACTCCGGCGTGCAAGACAATCTGTGCATTTCCTTGCAGGAGTTGTGGCCTGTGTTGGGTTTGGATCCTTTTCTTCATTGCGCTCTGGTTGGTCATTCTTCTTCCTAACATGGTCAGCCTCTTCTTTGTCCAAAATGACTTCGGCGCTCGTACTAACGTTGGCCGTTTCCTGGTTCGATAAGTCTTGCATAGTATCATCTGTTTGCTCATCACCTACAGCAGTCACCATTCCATCTTCCAAAATGCTCACGTAAGGACCTTGATCGATGGAAAAGCTCGGAGTAGGAGCAGGAGCTGTTGTCTTTCGCATCTGCAAGAAGGTATAAGTTGTATGAGTCTAGATTACATAGAAATAGAAGCCTTCTCACACATTAATAGGTAAAAAAAATCCAATGGCTTGTTGACGGAGGGATGGGAGAGCCAAAAAATTTCAAATATGAAAGGGATTGCAACCAAGAGAGAGCTCCTACTTCTAAGACAACAGGGAAATGTTCAAAGATGATCCTTTCTTCTGGAGAGTATCAAAAGTGGATGAATCTAGCATTCCACTTGTTTGAGGTGAAAAATACACCAACAAGATAAAAAAAAAAAAAGGGAGATTCTGATATGTTTGACCAAATATAACATCCATTTTAAACAGGAATATCATCAAGAGAGAGATCTCGGATGACCTTGCTGAAAAGACCGATAACGAGCGTAGCCAAACAAACTTGATGGTGGAACGATCAATTGAAGAGCTCCGGTTCTTGGAGGAAAACAATATCAAAGCTGGTATCAAGTAAAGAATTTTTAATCTTCTGCCTTGCACCAGAGCTGAAAATGCTCCAACTTAGAAGCTTCATGGACAAGGAAGGTTGTCATATTGATGAAATAAGGTTTTCAAACTCTGTTTTTCCAGCCAACATGCTTTTTGGTGCTTTTCTTGGTCAGCTTTCATTTGGTAATTGGCATTATACATAAGCCAAAGTTATTTGAAATGAATGCCAAGCCACCAATACATTTCACTTATGTCAGGAACCAGGCTTAGCAGTATGGATCATATCAGTAGAGATATATAGGCAGAATGAGGTAAGTTGTCAATGACAAGTGAAAGCTAGGGGAAGTGGGAGGGTTCTAAACTTCTCACAAGTTTGGCAATCTATAGCGATTATGTAACAGCTCAAGCCCACCACCAGTAGATATTGTCCGTTTTGGCGCGTTACGTATCACCGTCAGCCTCATGATTTTTAAAACACGTCTGTTAGGAAGAGGTTTCCACACCTTTATAAGGAATGTTTCGTTCTCCTCTCTAACCGATGTGGGATCCCACAATCCACCCCCCCTTGGGGGCCTAGCGTCCTCACTGGCACACCGCTCGGTGTCTGGCTCTTATACCATTTGTAACAGCCCAAGTCCACCACTAGTAGATATTGTCCACTTTGACCTATTACGTATCGCCGTCAGTCTCACAGTTTTTAAAACGCGTCTGTTAGGAAGAGGTTTCCACACCCTTATAAGAAATGATTCGTTCTCCTCTTCAACCGATGTGTAATAGAACACTAGTTAAGAGTTATTAGATTAGATAATCTTTCATTCATGATTCATGAATTCTCTTTCAATGTACCTGAGCACTAAATGCTATAAATTTAATTATGGTCATGTTACTGCACCTGCTTTATTACACCAATGTACGAGCTGGAATGTAGGACGCCAAGGAATTCATCGACAGCCCTTGCCCACCTACAGGACATGATTTGACATGACGAATCACAATTAGATGACCTTAATTCCGAGTTTGCTAATGAATGTTAAGCTGCAAGATAAGATCTAATTAGACTTCCAAGTAATCAGCCAATCATTTTATATTTTATTTTGTTTACATTTTATGGATAATGACCCCCAATGAAAGCATACGGTAGATCAAGACTTCAAAATCCACCAGAAGAACCGGTATCATATTAAATCCTTTACTGGTACCAGCTATTTTATCACACATTCAGAATTCATGCACACATCTATGACAACGGAAAAATGTCACATAAATTAACCTGGTTCTCTCTTTACTACTACAATCATTATAATTTTGAGAATTGCACAAAAATTCCTTTTTCCCAGTACAATTTACAAATGGGAGGATATGTATATTACCACAAGCTGTTGGCAGTTATCCCTTCATAGAAACCTAGATGTCCTCCATGCGGAGTCGTTGCTAGAACGACATTCCTATTTGCCCTGTAAAAAGTTAATCAACCAAAGATAGGATTAGGCAAGTCATATCACTGAACTGTTTAGAGGATTAGAAACATTTTCTTTCATTTAGAAGAAAAGTTCGGTAAAAATGTGGAATAACCATACATTAAAAAATATTATGGTGCATTCTCACGAATGATTTATTTTTAGAAGAAAATGAAAATGTTATTCCTTTCAAAATCACGGATTTGTGAATAGTAATTACAAATATTTTCTTTTCTGAATGACTTATAAAATAACTCACAATTTTTAAAAACAGTAATTAAAACAAAAATAGGAAACTGTTTTCAAAAGTTCTGATTATATTGGAAAGTACTGTGCCTATTATTTCAGAATATAGCAGAACAGCTTATAACTATTGAGCACAACTTTTTTAAAAAGTTCTAAAACAAAAAAAGCAAGTGCTTACAAGCATGAAATAAGTCCTACCTACACTCGTCCCATGGAATGGCTTCTTTTGTGCAAACCGGATCATCCAAAGCACTAATACATAGAAGTGGCACTGCTACATTTCCCACATAGGCAGAACTAGTGGCGTGCCTGTAATATGCATCCACGGTCTGGGAAATAACAGAAACATGTTTTAGCATTTACGAAGTACGAAAACATAATAAAGGCTTTTTGGGTTTACATTAAAAAAGTGAGGAGAGAGAACTGTATGGAAAGATACTTTCGTTCATAGGTTTTCATTTATTCTTCCATATATTAATTTCAAATTATAACACGCATGGATCAAATTATACCTAAACGACGATTATAATGAATCGTTAATTTGAAAAACACACTGAATATTTACTACTTCCTGTTTTTTGTGCCTTCAAAGCTGTTTTTGAAAAATTATCGGTAAATCTGTGCACTTTTCCTTTTTCTTACATGAATTGTTATTTGAAATTAGGAAAAAATCAATTTATATTCCAAACTTCGATGTTGTATCAAATAAAACCCCAAATTAATAATTGTATCAATTTAAGAAAATCTTCTATTAGTGATTTATAATTATTTCCACTTGATTCTATTTATAATCAATTCAAAATTACTTAAATAAAATTGTTTCACCCAAAATCCTACTAGAATAGCAAGAAAAATGATCACATAATTCTTCCTAGATAAGTGAAGAAAAATAGAAGACGAGACGTTGAAAAACCCCTCATAATAATAAAATCTATTATCCATTTGAAACCAATATTCTTTTATGATATTACCTTAATCTATACATTTAGAAGAGGCTTATGTACCTGTGAAAATTATGCATCTAACAGTTTTAAAATGAAATCTTACTGGATGGTCTAAATTGATTTACTTATAAAATAGTATAAATTGAATTTTTTCGAGTTCAACATCACTTGGTCGAGAGAATATGCATAAATTAGTTGAATTATGCTCAAATTATCCAATCAAAATAAGTATTGAGAGTGTGTTTTACCTCAAAATTTCCAAGGATGCGTGTGGCATGGTTGTCAAAATCACGAATTGAACGTGACTGCCATGAAGCAAGAATAAAATATTAATATATATAATATGGATTATGGTTAGACAAAAAAAAAAAATCTTATGTGATACGATTGTAAAGGTCTGTCTTAATTTCCATTTAAAATCACCAAAGAAGTGAGGAGTCCTGAATTTGAATGTCACAAGCCTTACTTGCAGGAGCTTAAAATACTAATGCATTCAATGGATGTGGTAAATAATTTAGACCTACAGATATGAGCCGCATGTATCAAACTTTATAATAATTTTTTGTCAGAAGAAATTAAATGTAACTTATAATCTCGTATTACTCACATAAGGCAGACCAATAAGTTGTTTTGTTGATATTGAATATTTTAAAAGATCAAAGAAGAATAGACAGAAATCTTGGCTGTGCATAAATTCCAGACCAATTTGAAGTGATGAGCTAATGTTGAGACATCAACGGGGTGTCCATCAGAAGATAATCATGTCAGAGCTTGCAAAGTTTAAGATGCATGACTTTAAATATTTTCATGCTAAAGTACGATGTAGCAGAGCCAAGGACCTTTTTAATGGATTCCCACTCCGTAAGTTGAGATAAGTTGGATCTATGCCTGCAGGGAAATATAATTTGGTCATCACATAAGAAACTCGAAAGTTGGAAAGATATTAATGTTATCTTATTCGTAATGGGTACGAGAAAAATCATATTAAGGTAAAAAAAATGTTTATACGTACAATAACGCAAAACTTTGTAAGCCATTAGCCAAAGCTTTATTATAAACACTCTGAACAAGCCTGCGATTAATAAACCTGTCACATATCTACAGAAGGGAACGGCATGGGAGTTATGTTAGACGATTAAAAAGAGAATAGAAGATTGGTTTTTATAACTACATTGACAATGTGACGAGCTTCACACACACATCGAGTCCTGAGAGAAAGGAGTGAAACTTTGATTGTATTGAGAAACAACAATTATGGCTATAAAATAAACTGAACGATTCTAATATTTCATCTGTTTCAAATGTATAGAAGGAAAAGTAGAAAGTAAATTGATATCAGCCCATCAGGTTTCCAGACTGTAATGATCTCACTTTTGCTACAAACCTGAGAACTTTCACACGAATTCTTCTTAGAAAGAGACGCATGTCAGTTAAAGAAAAGAGGCGTAATTGGCATATCCATTAAACGATCTTGAGATCAATTCAATGGCCTCTTTACACATGCTATATGAATGAGCATCACAATGAAGGGAAAAGAACATGCACCTAATTTGAAGTTCCTATGGTAAGAAAGTAAACTATTTAAGACAATAAGGGCTTTCAGGAAACTAAGAGATAAAAAAATGAAAGCCCAGAAAATGGACCGGCAAAATAAATAAGATAGTTCTACTTGTCAGGTCTCGTATCGGTTGGGGAGGAGAACTAAACATTTTTTATAAGGGTGTGGAAACCACTCCCTAGCAGACACATTTTAAAAACCTTGAGGGGAGAAAGCCCAAAGAGGACAATATCTGCTAGCGATGGGCTTGGGCCGTTACAAATGGTATCAGAGCCAAACATCGGGCGATGTGTCAGCGAGGAGGCTGAGCCCCGAAGGAGGATGGACACGAGGCAATGTGCCAGCGAGGAGGCTAAGCCTCGAAGGGAGGTGGACACAAGGCAGTGTGCCAGCAAGGACGCTGGCCCCGGAGAAGGTGGATTGGGGGGTCCCACATCGATTGGAGAAAGAAATGAGTGTTAGCGAGGCTGGGACCCGAAAGGGGGTGGATTGTGAGGTCCCACATCGGTTGGGGAGGAGAATGAAGCATTCTTTATAAGTCTTTATAAGGGTGTGGAAACCTCTCCCTCGCAGACGCGTTTTAAAAACCTTGAGGGGGGGCCGAAAGGGAAAGCCCAAAGAGGATAATTATTTGCTAGCGGTGGGCTTGAGCCGTTACACTACTATAACACCAAAATAACTAGATTGCCTTAAGAATATTGGGAAAAAGAAATGACCCTTGACGCAAGCTGTAAGTTGAAAAATCTTCACACCGTAAAGAAATATAATGCATCAATTAGATTATGCAGAAAACAGTTAGCATACTAACCAATAGATCCCACGGCGAGCAAATAGCTGCAGCACCGGAAATAGGGACATTGGCACCATCCTCTCCAAGGTATTTTACCTGAAGGAAGCAGTACATGTTGACAAAGGAAAAAAAAAAAAATTATGCATAAGATTAATTTTACCAACTTCTCCAAGCTAATCTGGTGTGTGCATCGTCTATTAAGCAATCATGTAGAATATATATTTCAAGGTTACCAAAACTGTAAGCAGCACCTTTAGGCCCATATGGTAAAGTTCTCATTTCGCATTCATGTTTCTTACTGTTGAGTCCTCGTTTTTAAGAAATAAAACCTAACTAAATTTAGTGACTATTTGTTGTTTCTAGTTTTCTTTTCTTTTTGTTATTGAAAAATATAAATGTTATTGGTAACCATTTCTTATTCCCTCAAAATTTTAATTAAAACAAATTAAAATTTTACATGAAAGTTAAATATTTCTTAAAATAGTAATTCAAATTTTTTTATGTTATATCTACTTTCAAGGAAAAACTACACTTTGATCTATACGTTCTGGTTTAGGCTGCAGTACTAGCGTTTTCAAATTCTACAATCTTATGAGGCTTGCATTTGAACATTCTTGGTATCTCCGTTAGTTTTTACTAATGGAAGTTTACGTTGCACCTATATAGTTTTTTTAATTAAAAAATGTACATAAAAAGATGTATAATATAAATATATATAGTTTAATCATTAAAAAATAGAGAAATTAATTTTTAAGAAAAAAAAATTGATGTCACATCAACTTTCTCCGAAAGTAATTAAAGAACAAACTGATGGAAGGACCAAAAATTCTACCGTCAGCAAGCTTCAACAGTGAAATTGTTGAGTTTGAAAACTCAAGAACCCAAATGCAACCTAAGCAAAACTTTAGAACCGAAGTGTAATTTTACCTACATTTAAATGTATATTATGCATTTTATAAGTCTAAAATGATAAAATAATGCTTTTATATATTTTTAAAAGAGCCTAAAATGAAAAGAACAAGAAACTAGATTTTGTTATTTCCATGGAAACATTTCTTAAAAAATAAACAAGAAATAGGAACAATGTCCAAACACTTGAGTTTCACAAACATGGTAAACAAGAAATAGTAGACAGTCACCAAATAAAGATTTCTAGAGTCCGCAATAACTTTTTTCCCATTGATCCCAAAACCATTTTCCAGTTTTATAAAATATTATAACCTTCATAAGCTTAGCAATACAGAAGAATTTAGGAGCAAATTTGAGCCTATCCTACTTTTCTACGCCCGTTGGCTTCATGATAAAATCTAATTCAGTCAAGAAAACATGAATTCATAAAGTGTTTAATAGGTAAATACTTATACCAGAACGTTTGCGCCAATACTAGTTCCAACAACAAACAGAGGAGCTTCTGGATGTTGACTATGAATATGGCCAACCACTCTCCTTATATCCTCTGTCCATGCAGCACTATAGACACGTTCGGACTGACCATACCAAGGAGAACCAAGATTTCAGAAAAATAAGATGAATCACATATATATAAAATTCCATAATAAAAATATAAAACATATATCATCCGGAAAATTGTGCATCCACACAAGTTTTTCGAAGTGTTTTTTATTTATTTACTTTAAATAAATAATTTTGATAATCTGAAATCATGAAGAAACTACACTAAACACACTTTTAAATTATTAATTTTTTCATAGATACTTCTAGAAAAAATTATTTACTTGCACAACATTTTTTCACAAGTTATTTCAAACACGCTATTAAATGTGCAATAAGGGTGACAAAATCCCAAAGACAACAAAGAGGATGGATTACCGACAAAAGCCACATAATGGAAATTTTTATTTGACATTGATATAAAGGCAAAAAACCTCTCCGAGGGGCTTATCACCCACCCAACAATCCTCCCAGAAGTAAACACTCAAACCATCTCCAACATAACATTTGAAAAATTGGGAAAAGGAAAGCAAGCCAGAGGCAGTAGCTTCCAAGAGGTGATTACCATTTAAACCCAACCCTTTCTTACCCAAGACCTTATCCAAGAAATTTCAATCCACATGTACTAAATCTGTTAAAACTAATCAATAAAAAGATATAATGAGCAATTTGCGAACTACACAGGTATTCAAAATCCTTTTTAAAACACAAATCACAGAGGTATAATTTGCAATTATCTCTTGAATAGGTAATTTGAAACTGAGAGGAAGGTATGTTCTAGCATTTGGCAAAATGTCCAGCGTCTCCATTTTAAGGTTAAAGCCATTCCTACAGTTAAACTTAACTTACAGTTAGTGATATGCCGCCAAGACCACGATGATTGCTCACAACGACATTCCATCCACGTTTGGATATCCTGAATGCCAAATGCTTGATGTACTGTAAAAAGTGCAAACCTTCTTGAGCCCCACAAAACAACCATTAAAGAGTATATAAAAGCACTGGCCAAATGCTAAAGGTGAAAATGTTTTATGATAGACACCCTGTTATGCACTTACATCTGATTTCATCATTTATTTTCTTACTCCAAATTCGAGTTCTTATGATAGATGTAACAAGAAAAACGAAAAAGAAATTATATTGCATCATTATCATAGTTTCAATAATTCCTTTCATGTTCTCCCAAATAAAAAATTCTACATCAAGACATCTAACAATTAGAATAGATGATTTTGTTTCAATTTGGCATCACCATACTCCTGTATTCCTGTAATTTTATCTGTTTAATGCAAGGTTTTTCACGAGGAAGAATGTGTGACTCTTGGTCATCGATGCGTTATATCAAACATTTCAGGATTTTATTGAAATTCCTTCTATATATAACTACTTCCAGTAGGTATGCACATGACATTTCAAACGGATAAGGCTAATAGTTATTTTGATATCCTTTCATATTTCATATTGGAGTACATGCTATCTGTCACGACTATAATTGGCATGAACTGTAGAAAATAACCATCAACGTGAATAGTACTATGGCATCTCAAATAAAAGCCCTACCCTGCGCAAACACGTACATCCGAGGAAAAAGAAGAAGAAAAAGAAAATCGTTTGGAAATTTAGGAAATAATTAAATAAAATTAACATACAAGTTGGAAAATGAAATATAACTTACAGCTGCAGATGAATCACTGGTTAATCCGGGAATAACTATAACAGTTGGTGTTTTCTCATTGTCAGGAGTGTTAACATTCACGCCAAAGCCAGCATATTTAACTGCACAAGTGGGTAAAATTAGGGAAGTATCCAATAACACATATCACTTGATTACTGAAAATTCTTGACAGCTTTTAGCATCCGATATGTGAAATTCAGAATGGATTAAGTGGACTTAAACAAAGAAAAAAAAAACATATTTGGGCAAAGAGATCAGTGGCTTCTTGATCCTGCAGATAACAAATATTTAGTCCAGACTCTTGAAGTTTATGCCCTAGGCTTAAGACGGTAATGTACAAATTCTAAGCCTTCAACTTTACTCCTTTGGTTTGCAAGAGATTTATACTTCTAAAAATGAAATTTAGCCATTTGTCTCATGCGATCGAAAGAAAAATAACATTAACTGACTGCCTATTATTAATGAAAGAATAAAGATAGAAACCCACTAATCGAAAATAGAACATAATTTGTGAGTCATCTCATTACTATTTCTTTTACGTAAGGTTTAAAAGAACGCAAAAGACCAGTGAAAATGATAATGTAGCTGATAATTTTGAAACAGGCCCATAAACATTGAATAAAAATGTGGGTTTAAGTTTGAAAGTTATTGGAACTAACATTTCAAGTTTGCAATGTTTAGCACTGAAAGCATGAGCTGGTATCCGAATAGTATAAAGTTTGTCGTTGTTTTATTAATCTTTGACCAATGCCTACTCTTTGAAGATATTTCTATAATATTTTAAGGGTCAAGTTTAATAAGTTGTGATGAGAAACCTAGAAGTAAAATCATTCCTACCCAGGGCATTAGACAGAGGGATCCACTTTCTCCTTTCCTTTTTATTTTGGACTCTGATTGTCTTAGCTGGTAGTAATAGCATTGCGACTCATCCTATTGTAACTAGCTGATGATACTGCTCTAGGAAATCTTTTTGAGACTACCAAGATATGGAGTTAGCTTCAGATATGATTAAAAATTTTAGCAAGATTTTGGGGGGTACGCATCAGCATGGCCGAAATGGATTGGGACACTGAAATTTGGTTGTAGATCAGGTACATGGCCGTCTACTTATCTTGGTGTTTTTTGGGTGGAAATGCAAAACTCTTCCTTATGGCAGCCTCTTATTGAGAATATTCAGCATGATTCCGTAGTTGGAAATATGCCTTTATTTAAGGCAGAAGACATATCCATATTCAAGCTATTCTTTCAAGTATGCCTACTTATGACCTCTGGTTGCTTAAATTACCAACTAAGGTCGTCAAAACTCTGGATAAACTTATTGAAGTTTTTCTTTGGAAAGGTTCCAACTGGGAGAAAACTCGACTTCCTCAACTCTAGGGAGGTTTGGGTATTGGCGATTTCCAGTTTCAAAATATGACTATTTTAGCTAAGTGGACTTGAAGATTTTTGCACGAATATGGTGCCCTTTGGCGAAATACTATTGCTGGTAAATATTATCAATAAGTGGATAATTAATGACCTACAGATATTTAGAGAGCATCTTAAACTTCTTTTTGCATTTTATTTGTTCGACCATTGAACTTGTGACTAACCTTGTTCAACGATGTCTCAAGAATGGGGCTTATACATCTATTGGGCATGATTCCTATCTGAATAGTGGGGTTATTGCTAGAACCCCTCCAAGGCTTTTCAGTTGTCTTGTAGCCCCAATATCACAGTTGCACAGGCTTAGGTTAGCTATTGTACCTTGGCTTCTCCATTTTGGGAACCAGTGCTATAAGATTTTGGTTGGTCTATGGTTTTGCTAAACAACATTTCTGGTATTCTAGCTAGTTTTTGTGGGTCATCCCTTTCATGGTGCGGAAAAGACTTTCTGGTTGGCTATAAACTGGGTGTTCTTCTGGGGTGAAAGGGATACAAGAATTTTCAAGAACGTTTTCTCTACTTATGATAGCTTTTTGGAGCTGTTTTATTTCATACTTTGTATTGGTTTAAACATTTACATCCATTTAGGGATTATAGTCTATCTTCTTTGATTTCCAATTGGAGATCTTTTATGAAATTCACCTTTTGGTGTTGTAAGCTCCTATTTATTTCATTCATCAATGGAGGTTGATTCACTTCTCAAAAAGTAAGTTGCGACTTGTGAGTTCTAGGAAAATTAGAATCATAACAATAAATAAAATGGATCCTTCCGAATTAAGAAAATGACGGGTATCAATTGTCACGACAAGAAAATCTGTTTTTTCATCATTCAACGCACTTTTAGGAATCTGTTCATGGACGAATATCAATACACGATGCATTACTGAGATCAGAGACAAACAAATAGAGAAAGTAAGAACATTCTTAACTGATGAGCGAAAAATGAAACTTACCATCAGAACTCCTTAGCCAATCCAAAGCAATTGTTCCACCATCAGGTACACGAAATAACTGTCTGGAGTAAAATCATAGGTCTAATTTTATAAAAATGTAGGAGAAGTGTTCAACAGAAAAAGAAAATTAATTCGCAGACGTAATGGTGGTTCCGGTTATGCCAGAATGAATAGTGTGAGAACAAGCCAAGATAATCCGATAAGATTATTAGGCGCTTATGAACAAGATTTTATTTATAGTATTGGCAAAACAGAAAATTCGATACTTTCGTTTCCTTTTCCCCATTGAGGACTCTTTTCCATTTACATTCAATCTGCTAGAAAATCAGCACACATGTTAAAAGAAAATAGTGTTCATCTCGTTATCTTGATGTCATTCATAGTCACGTTTTAAGCAGTTGAACGTTAGCTGTCCCGGAAAGTGATTATGACAAATAGGTACAGTATAATCCTTGAAATCACCCTATGGCTAAGGCCTTGACCAATATCTTTTCTGTTTCTTTTTGCTTTCTTTCACCCTTCCTTTATTCATATTCTTCAACTTTTTCTTTTTGTTAAAGCCGAAGAGCATCCAAAATAAATGCGAACAGAGATGAAACGAGGAGTGAAAGCAGACCTTTTATAGGAGACAGGAGGAGAACTCCCAAAAATGCTGAGGAAAATAGTCTGCAAATGAGGACTGCAAAGCCATGGAGTTGGGGAGTACCTGCTCCAAAGCAAATCAATAGCATTAAGTAAAGGAGTTAAGAGGGAAGGATCCAGAGAAGAGGAGCAAGCAATCGTAATGACGAAGGAAGAGAAACCTAAAATGCAAAGAATAACAAGAAAAACCTGCCATGAAGAATCCGGCACTTGGAAACAACGGATTGATAGAAGTCGGGGTCAGATGCAGTGATGCAAACGCGGTCGCCTCGGAAGGCGCGGATGAAGTCGTGAAGAAAATGAATCTCGAAGAAATTGTAGAGGAAGACGAGGAAGATGAGGAGGAGCGCAGCGAGAAGGTGAGAGAGGGGAATGAGAGAGAGAGCTGTGAAGAGAAGTTGATAGGGCGAAAGTGGATTGGAGGTGTCGGTGCCGGAGCCGGAGCCGGAGGAATCCATGAGAGGCGGAGGCCTGGAAAATCAATAGACCAGAGATTCATGTTTGCTCCCTTAGCTGTGTAATATAAAGAAAGTGAGGGCGGAGGCGGACAAAAGAATTGGTCGAAATGTTCCCAGCCGTGGCTGCGTGTGCGTGGTGGATGCTGCACGCAAATGGGAGCTTCCCAATCAAATTTAGTTCGCCATTTGGATGCAATTAATAAATTAATAAAAATACTCTTAAACTTTTTACTTTTTTTTTTATATTAAAAATATTTTTAAATTTTTAAAATTTTAAAATTTTCTAGAAAACTTTTAATAAAATCTAAAAAAAAAAAAAAAATTACTTCCTTTCAAAATTATTCTTAAACTATTTTTATTTTAAGTATAATTTTTTAAAAATACTCATTAAATTAATTTTAAAAGTAGCATTATAATTTTTTCCACCTTCATAAAAAAAGATACAATTTTTTTTTTTTCGACGAAAACCATCTATCAACCTTTTATAAATTATCTACCAACGTTTTAATGTTCCTCTAGAAAGTTCATTAATTGTGGTAAAGATATTTGTATTTTTTCTTAAACAAGTTTATTAATAAATTTTTCTTTTATAATTTAAGGAAATTTTTTAAATAAAATATTGACGGTTCATAGTATTTTTTAATTTTTTTTAGTACAATGGATATATTCGAGATTTTTTTTGAAAAGATAATGGTGTTATTGGAACTTTTGAAAGTTTATGAATACTTTTTTTTAGACGGATTGCAAAAGTTTATGAATATTTTTATTAAATTAGCCTATAAATTATTAGATAGAGAATCTGAAAAAGATAATGGCAAAATATAAATATATCAATAATTGCATTTAATTTAATTTAAAGATCTAATCTTTTAATAAATAAGTAGGTCTTTTAATGAGATGAGTTTATGTTTTGATTAACAATTTAATTAGTAAATATAAACAAATATAACTCGTCAATGTATATCAAATCTTGATTTTTGCAAATTATTCCCACGAACCACACAAAGGATGCTTTGATCTAACTCATATGCTCCCTAAAAAAAGTTTATGGAGGTCACACGACATAAAATTGCTCCAAAATAAGCACCTTTAACTCCAAAGTTTTTACAATTGAGCCACCATAACAACTCTCCATTCTTTTTAAATCTTTTTTTAACAATTATATCCTTAAGATCAACATCTATCCCGTGTAGTTCATATGAGAGTTTTCCGCTAGAGTTATGGATACAAATCGACACAACAACATATCTATAAAAATAGAAATATGGCATCACGTCCACAAAACCATAATCTACTTGGTTAATGCATCAACTTTTATCCATTATCCATATTTTTCACATAAAAATTCAAGCATTTTTGTACATAAAGTAACATATTGCTATACATTTCGCTTCCATCCCTGTGAGTAGCATCATAATGTTAAGATCAGAGCAGCAACAAGTTTGAATGAACTAGAGAGTGAGGTAGAAGAGTACTCCAAAACAGCAAAGGAAAGTAAGTGGGGGTGGACTGTGTGGAGGCAGAGGAGACCACAAGCGCATATTTCCAATTATACCTCAGCTGCTTTGTTTTTTTGTACTGAATTATGCACATTATGGATACACAGCCATCCCTCAGAATCTCTGCCTTCCATTTCAACCCATCACCCATCATTAACCCCACAAAAACAAAAAATAAAGGAAGAAAAAAGAACTCAGCCTGCTTTATTATCAACATGTAATGTAACAATGCGTATAGTTAGCCTCTTAAGTTCTTATGTACACTAACTAACTAATACACATACCTTCCTCTTGGCTTCTCCCCCCATCAAGATTATCTTCAAAATCCCTTCCTTCCACCAATCAAGCAGAGGAGCTAAAGATTCCGGCACCTAGCTTACTTATGAATCATAGCTTCACAAATCATGTCTGTCTTGTCTTGATGAGTTAAGAGATATAATCCCCAGCCGCCTGTCCCTATCATTGTGGATGGGCGTATCCAGGGATTTGCAAAATAGTACAAAACTGTACCTGCCACCCTTTGTTGTTGTCTTGTGTCCCTACCTTCTTCAACCTGATGATATCACAACGAAAACATCATCAAGAGACCATTTCCGCTGCTGGGATTTTTGTGGTGGATTGATTATGGCGTTCTCCGAAGTTCCAATCCTATAGCCTATCACTATTTCTCGTCTCTGTCGCCCCCTAATCATTATGTCGTAAAAACAGAGCTCTTCCTGGTCAACTAGATAAAATTCCGCCGGTCGAATACACATTTCATTGCCCTGCAATCACACATACATCTTCATTCATAATCACCAAAAAAGAAGAGAAAAGAATCTATCTTTGAAATCTAGTAAGCCAGCAGAATATTTCACTGAAGTTCCAGGATGCTCATTAAGTTAGATAAAACAAATACCTCTTCTGCAAATAGTTCCTCAAGGACACGATTAATCTGCTGGTCTTCCGCCACCATAGCAAGTGCCATACTTACCAATTCATTGGACAACACATAATCACTGATTCTAGAAACTGATACCAGATTTCTGGTCCTTGAATCCAGGATTTCACTAATTATTATTGATCTGTCTGAGGCTTGCTGCATTTCTCGAATCCACGAGTGGTGAGAAAACCCAGCAAGCCGCAAGGATGTTGAAGTTAGCTTTACATCTTTGTTCGGAAGCCTCTTCGACTGCAATATGACATGGTTGGAAGCCTATTACCTTATGTATCCCAGCAATTCCAACATATAGTTCCAATTCAACTTAACAGAAACCAACTCATATACCAAGACTATTTATTTTGGTATTTCATTGTGTGCTTCAGGAAAAAATTTTTGGAACGGTGATAATACGTACCTGTATGTCTCGAATAAGGAGAAGAGTGGCAAGAGAACGTGAATCCGAATGCACAACAGAGTCCTCCAAGGATTCATCTGCGAGAATTAGTATCTGTTTCATATAGTGTTAGAATCATTCGTTAAAGTTGAAGAATCTTCTAGCTTTGAAGTGGTCGTAATTAGATCAGAGATTTCAAGATAAACTGTGAATGAAAATGGTAACAGAACTTACAGAATCAAATGTTTCAAGTGGAAGTGATTCTAAATGTCTTCTAATGACAGCATTTCCCTGGCGATGGACAAGTTTGATATTTACTAGACTAGAAATATCAAGTCCACCATCAATAAGCTTTTTCTCTCTCTCTGTTTCAGGAACTTCATTAAACATCCACAGCTCTGAACCAGGAGCGAGGATTGCCTCTAGAACCTGAGATGGGATAAACATATTTCATACGATAAGACTTCAGTAAGTAATTATTCTATCATAGACTCACAGTTGAACACACCTATTCTTCAGGATACCAAATCAGAGATGGAAGTTTATAAGCAATATACCATAATCATATCATCTATATCACGGCGCCAACCACAAAACAATATCTTTTCAGGATATTTTGGAGGGTCGATAATCTTTTGAAAGAATGCTCTGCGCACCTGAGGAGTAAGGGCCAAAAATTTGAGCGTGAAACATAAGAGGACAATCGTGCTGCAAATTATTCAACTAGTTAAGATGGAGACATTAATTTATATTTCTTTTATGTTCAAGCTGGGGCAGTATCATGTCTTTTCTAATTCTAGTGTGCTCAGTAACAAGTTCAGATATTCAAGTTAAATGATTTATTTGTCTAACTGAGCATAGCTTGGCAATTAAGACATTTTACTTCTTCTAAGAGGTTGTAGGTTTGAATTCCTACCCCACCCATACATGATATAATATTCTAAAATTTTTTTAAAAAAAAAGTCATCACTCAAAGTAAGCAATTACCGGACAAGGACCTTCTCAACTATGAGAATAAAAATATGGACTTCCAAAGACCACCAAATGTTTAAATTACAAGAAGTAGAGATTGCATATTTCCAACTTGCAATGAGAGTAATTCAACCATTTCTTGTTGAATAATTACGTATGACGCTTAATATCATAATTCCATTTTAAGCATCTCTTGTTTACCTAGAATAAGAAGCAATGAACTAGTGATTTTTCGGAGTCGAGTTAAAGAGAGGTGGTGGTACTACTCTCCAAAAGGATTAGTAGCCATCCACGTTAATGCTTCTATGGATTTTGGAGGATGAATACCAGAAACGGGAAAGTCGAACAATAAATGTAAGCTCTATAATTATCTAGGCGGCATACTATCTTATTGACGGTAAAAAAAAGGGGCTGTACAGCATTAATGACTTGAAGTTAGAATAACCTCAGGAATTGGCCCGGGAGCATAGGTGTCATCATCCTCAGCTATAACAAGGACTTCATCCCCCTCCTTTAAAATGTAGTTATCATCTGGATTTAAGATTATCTTTCCATGATCTGCGGCAACCTTAACTCCACAAGGAATAGCATCAGGAAATGAAATAAGTACATCTCCAAATCGTTGTTCATCTAACTGAGGCCATCTTTGGATGTAGAATTCTGAATTCTCAAACCCTAAGATATCTTCCCATATCTGGCCAAGTAAAGAAACATTGAATATAAGCACACTATTAATTTAATTAAGGCACATAGAAGTTGAAAGGGCGTGAATCAACAACAAAATAATTAAATACGAGCAGGGAGCAGAGACAGTAAAATAATAAAACGTAGGAATATAAGTGAGTTTGGCTACTAGGGGTTTATTTGTATTATTTGGAGTTTATTAGGGGAGTAGTGGTTATGAATATAAGTGAGTTCGAGGGTTGGAGAGAGGTAGGAAAATATTAGGTGAGGTAAGAGAGAGAGAGAGAGAGAGAGAGTCATCTCACAAGGCTACGATCCTTTGTATTTCCTTTTGTCAACAGTAAACAAACAAGCCTTTATTTCCTCATGTTCCACTTTGATTGGTAAGGATGATCTAATTAGTGTTGGGGTGGGGCGTTTGAGGATGCAGATCAGCAGACAACTCAGATAAAAAACGAACAACTTGAAACACGAAGCTATGATACTTAGACAAGGTCAAAGTCCAACATTTTCTAATGGTGGATTGGCTAAATAAGACACCAAAGATCATATTTTAAAAAGTCTATCTTAACCTGTGCAAGTCCCGGTTGCAGAGCACATTGTATCATTAAGCGTCCAATAACATCATGAGCAACAACTGTTTCAATAACTTCACCTCCAACAAGCTTTACCAGAGGTTCATTGTCGAGGTCGCTCATCTCAACAACTACATGGCCCCTCAAACCTTCCTTCACTCCAGTGAGGCTGAGCACAACCCTCAAAGCACGCGCATCACTCTGGAAAGAGGGGTACCGGTGATTTATCTACTGATTTACAAAAGATGAAACAAGCATCATACAACATTAATTATATAAAACCTGATCTGCATTCTCATCCGTTGCCAAAACAATGATAGCACGTGCCTTAGACACAGAGACCTGTGAAGTTATAATGAATACCATATGAATTCCTCTTAAGGTTTATAAAAGAAATCTGAAGCTGCAGAGCTGAATTTACCTTCTTCAAGTCGGCAAGTATAAGAGGACTGCCACTCCTACAAATGACAGAGGTCCCCATGAAATCAAATTCTAGCTTTGCTATATCCATCTCCATTTCCTCTTTGTCTCTTTCAGCAAGAACAACAACTACCCCTCCACCAACGCTCTTATTTGCAATTGCTAATTGCTTCAAAAGTGAACCCTAAAACAAGATAACCGCTCCATGATTTCTCGATATTCTATGAGTATGTGTACATTCATTGTCTCACCAATACGTCTTAAATAAATCAAAATCTATATGATGATCTGACACTCCAAATGAGAATAAAAATAAATTGCTTGTATCTAATTGTTAGAAAAAACATGCACGGAATAGAGAACAAAAAACAAAATGAAAAAAATCTTAAATCAATGTCTACTAGTGACACAGCTACTGACTTCTTGATACACAAGTAGCTTACCAATTTATCACTCCATCCAAGAATGAGAATGTGGTTTCTTTCAATGACTTCACTCTTTCCTTTCCGCAGTGAGTCAACTTTCTCTGAAATAGCGTCAGAAACAAGCCCAAGCATCATTGCAAAAATCAGCATACCCCCTGCGCTTATAGACACAGAAACAATTCTGGGCCCAATGCCAACCCTGTCAGCATGATTTCCCGAGTCGGCCACAAATGTCCATGAAAGCCAGAGAGCTTCAGCAAAGTTACCATCACTAACAGCATATAATGCCAATCCTCCAAATCCAATAAGAAATACAGTGGCAAAAAGAAGTGCAAGCAGCTTTGCATAAGGATAGATGGAGAAACACACATCGACCACATATGCAATTCTCTTGTTCAAAGGAACCACGTCTTTGCTATTTTGAGTTCTTTCTGAAAAGTTCTTAATCTGGGGAAGGTAATCAAGATACTTGTACAATATGAACGGCATAACAAGTGTGCACACTACAGTATACAGAGCTACAGATCGACTGTCAGCATTAAAAAAATTAAATATCGAATTGTTATCTCCTGGTACTGACATTACCCAGGTTGCACTGATAACGTTTTCATCACTACAGAGTTGATGAAGGCGAGATTTCTCTCCCTGCAAGAATGTATAATGAATTAAAAAAACTGGATACATATACTGAAACGGAAAATAAAACATTAATCGAGTCTGAAATATACCTCAAGTTTCGTAACTTTCTTTTGCAGATAAACTGCATAGAATCCCATGAACACACAAGCGATAATGAGCTGCAAAAAGGTATTCGTTCATGATATCAATCATTTTGAAACTAAGCTGCTGAAGCTCCATGAAAATCAAAATCAATCATTTCAGAGAAACAAAAGGTAAATTTTCACAGGTATTATAGCTCTGATACCTCTTTCAAGAAAGAGAACTGATTTATTTGCTTCCATATCAAATATACATGAAAACAACAATAAGAATAACTTCTGAATAAGATCTGATGCAATACAATAATGAGATTCACTTTTACAAGATACGCATAAAGAGAATTATAGCCATTAACTTATAAGGTAGCCGTAGACTTAAAGTGGGATTACTGTCTTTCCATTCTGATATCTTTCTTGCTTGAGGATGTCTACTTTAATGTGCACAATTTCTCCCCTTTCTAAAACAATTTTGTTAGAGAATCTGAAATAGCTACTTTTCTGCAGTTTTCAAGTGCCACAGCACTGTTGTATGGTTTTTTACCTTAAGACGACACTCTGCTTGATCTATGAAGAAGGTATACACATCCAAGGAAGGTTTGTTATTGGACTAAAAAGTTACATACCTATTACTTCTAAGTGAAAGTATATACTCATATATTGATCTGTACACGCTTACTCATAAATACTAAAATAAATACAGATAATAGCCATAATCGCAAGAAATGCATGCATTCTACTCATTTCCAAAGCCAAATGGCAATTTCTGATATATATATTGAACAGTGGGTGGTGGAAGAACAGTTCTTGGCATTCTGTCATCCTGCTTTCTGCAATCGAATTATTTATAAGCAGTACTGGCGCGGAGATTTTTCTTTGCCTAGGTCAGTTAATCTTTAAATTTGTAACGATTACTTCATAAATGATGAAAAACTTATTTGGAATGATGAAAAACTTATTTTGTAATTGTGAATTGCGAACGAAATTGTTTGACGTTGTGGTGGCAATGATGATACGAGTTTTTTTTTTTTTTTTTTTTTTTTTTTTTTTTTTTNGACATGCAATTCGGTTTGCTCCGGTTTCGAGAAAGCTGAATCGAGGTAAAAGCAAGCTAAAAGGAGATAAAATCAAAACACAAGAAGAAAATAGATTGACTGACCATGTAGTGCATTAAGGAATGCGTAGGTTTCAAAAATCTCCTCATACTGGATTGAGAAGCCGAATCAGGTCTGCCAATCAGCTTCGGCTTCTCTTGCTTCTTTGATTCTTGCACCTTCGACGGAGATGCTTTTGGGGGCGACTGTTCCGCCACCGCACCCTGCACCCGATTCGAACCAAGGCGACGATTGAAGGAGGAGGCGGTGGACAGGTCCTGGTTGGCGTGCTTGGTGGCCTTGAACGTGAGTCTGGGCTTGGAAGCATAGGGACCAAGGCAGGAAGGGAAAATATAATCCCTATTGAAGAACTGGGCGCCGTCAGTGACAGGGGCGGCATCATTGTCGATGGAGAGGCGAAGATCAGTAGGTTGACGGAAAGAAGAAGCAGAGAGCGGAGCAGTTGAAACACGGCGGACGGCGGGGAAGAGTGGGCCGGGGAAGTGAGGAGTCTGGGAAGCATCGACGGCGATGGTCTTCGATCGCTTCAGAAGCGGTGGCGAATCGGGTTTGATAGGGCTCGCATTCGGGCGCACTGTAACAGTGGAATCATCACTGTCGCCTGCCATTAACACAGAGTGAGAGAAAAATGGAGATTTGATTTGGGGGCAAAAGCAGCGGAATCTGGGTGTCCCGGCTTCCCTCCGCTTAAGGAATTTTGGTGGGTGGTCGGGTCAATCAGGGCCGTCCAGGATGACCCACATCTGACGTGTAAAGACATCATCAGATCTGGTTGAGGGCTTCACCTGCCATCTTCATCTTCCGTCAACTCCTCGATTTTCACTGGAAGAGTGAAATAAGATTTGCTGTGGACGGCGGCTCAAAGTAATTGAATTCTATGTGCGTTGGCCGTTACTGACCGGAGTTCTGAAGCTGCGGCGTAAGATAACCGCCGGCGGCGGTGAGAGGGAAAAAAAGGTACGCCGTATGATTCAATCTCTCTCTCTCACTCTCTGCCTTTTCGTTAGTTCGTTTTTTTCTGTTGTGTTTCAGGTTTTGCTGATTTCTTTCTGTGATTCTGATACTTTTCCCGAGAGATTCCGTTATGGATCTTGCACTGTTTCATCTACCGATACTAATCTTCTACTTTTTGAAATTTTTAGTTTAGAATAGGTTGTGAATTGAGGCAAGCAAAGCGGCGACCCTCCAGAGGCGCCCATCCGACTACTCAAGGTCAATATAGAAGAATGTCATGATGCGACTGAGGAGAACAGTGCATCATCTAACACACCATATAACGTGTGCATTGAAGAAGAAACGAGACATAAGAAAGATAGGGATAATAAGTAGATATGAGCATCACAATAGACTTGTTTTACGGTTGGGTAGGGCCCCGAGCCTTAACCTCGAAAGTTGGGATTCCGAAGGGAATTTGGACATGCGATTTTGGGGTCAAGGGCGTTCATATGAAATATGAAAGCTTGCCAAATTTGGTGTTAATTGGACTCTGAACGGATGCTTTATGACACCGTATGTCCGCTTGCCAAAATCATGTCTACTCCCACCAGTTTGAAAATGCCTAAAGTACATCACCCGTTTGGAAATGCCTCAAAATGTACTCTATAGAGGGAGACATGATGTCAACTCTCCACCACCTTTGGGACCAGTGACCTAAGTGAGATACCTTGTGGCACATGCGCGTGTCACAGCGAGAGCGAACATTTCCGAAACTAGTGTCTTGAGCAACTTTCTTTAAAATAGGGTTTTCAAGGACAATACCAGGTGACACGGGTGTGCCGATATTGCACACTTACCCATATGTCGGAGGTTAGATTATACATTCGTACAGAGTCCAAAAATGACATGACATGGGCATGAATGGCCAAGGCCTCAATAGAACCAGAATGGATGAATGTTTGAGATGTCTCGATGTTATGAACGACACGTGAGCCCATTCTCGATTGCATATGACCAAGTGAGATGCGATGGCCAACGACACCCCATACCTTGGGATGACATCAAGACATATGGACCATGTTGATTGGGGACTAAAATAATGTTAGATGCAACGTTACATTGAGAGAGATTGACTCCAAATAGAGTCAAGATTGAGCTGAATGACTTGGCCTAATATAGAGACAAGTCGTCTTTCTCACAAACGATTGATTATAATAATAGCGTACGGTCATATTCAAGTATCGCATCAATATAGTTATGCAGTGTTAGGCTAAAATTGTGGCATTGAGATTAATGATGCTTGAGCTGCCAGAAATATTAATTGACATTTATTGCTTATTCATTCCTTTATGGTTATTTTACGCCCCTTTGTTTTGCTTTATTATAGTAACATGAATAAGGTTCCATCTGTTTTTTGTTCAGGAAGTCCTGGCAGCGTGGATTCATCATCAAATGATGATGATGATTCACTAGACAATGGCCTAGACGTTGAGGACGAAACAGGAGACGAGGTGAAGATGGAGAAGGAAAGGTCGAGGTCGAGGGAGGATCACAATAGACCGTCGAAATCAACAATGGAGCAATTAGCTGACTGAAGCTTACAGACTGACTGTTGCTATGTTTGATGGCAGGAGGTAGAAGAAAAACAGAGGAAGAAACTAAAGGCATGGGAGTGATGTCCCACGTTGGTTGGCAGTAGATAGACGCGTTTTAAAGCCTTGAAGGGAAGCCCGAAAGGGAAAGCCTAAAGAGAACAATATCTGCTAGCGGTGGATCTAGACCGTTACAAACAGTATCAGAGCCAGACACCGGACGATGTGTCAGCCTTCTCGCTGTTCCCCGAAGGGGGTAGACACGAGGCGGTGTGCCAGTAAGGACGTTGGGCCCCGAAGGGGGTGGATTTGGTGGTGATCCCACATCGATTGGAGAAAGGAAAGAGTGCCAGCGAGGACGCTGGGCCTCGAAGGGGGGTGGATTGTAATGTCCCACATTGGTTGGGGAGAAGAACAAAACACCATTTATAAGGGTGTAGAAACCTTCCCCTGGTAGGCGCGTTTTCAAGCCTTGAGGGGAAGCCTGAAAGGAAAAGTCCAAAAAGGACAATATCTACTAGCGGTGGATCTGGGCCGTTACAAGTTGAGCATTAAAAATCCCATTCATAAAAAGGAGAAGAAATCCGTTCAGAATGGGATGGGGATTGGGATTGGGTTCAGCTCAACTATAGATTTTCGAATGTCAACAATAAGGAGAGTTGCATTGGCAATCAATACAAATAAATAACATTGGAAATGAAAAGAAAGGAACCTCCGGTTTCATTCAGTGGGCGCTGTCGGTGGCGGCGGTAGATCATATTTGACATGTCCTAGGTAGAGTCCACAAGCAGGAGCCATCGGACTTGCTGAACTCACATTCTTCGCTTCCAAGATTCTTTCTACTGCAGCAAATAACACAGAAGACCATATTACTGTTAGCTAGCTACCTTCAAACGGCCATGTTCTATTGTATATGTTGCAGTCCAACCACCTACCATCTCCTACGGTTAGATCTCCGGTTCCGACCGCTTTAAGAACGCCAACCATCAGTCTTACCTAAGAAATATTCGAGTCCAGAATAACTAATCAATCAATCAATCAATCTCGTAAAACCCTTTTCTCCATTACTAGAAAAGAAAGTCTCTTAGGGTTGGTTATGTTTATTACCTGATGATAGAGAAACGAGCGTGCTCGTGCTGTCACAACGAAACAACGATGCCTTCTCCTGATCCCAAATCCAACCTCGTAACTTTCAGAATGTAGCACTTCATTCTCGCATTCTTCTTTGCCCTGCCTTTGCTTTCGCTCCATTGACGATGGAAAATAAGGCGTCGAAACCACCTCACAAACGTCTAGTTCATCAAGAGTTCTCATTGGGGAGTTTGCCTGCACTGCACATCGAAACTAATTTACATTACACCGTACACAGTTTCATCCCCCGACCACGCCCTGGCATTGTTACAAACAAAATGTATAATAAGCTGGGAACATAAATAGTTTTAGTATTAAGTGACCTGACAACCAGCTGCCCTGAAGGAGCTAAAGTCATGATGCCCAACAAGCACTTTACATGCCTCCTGAATTCATACATTCCAATAATGTTGTATCAGTTCCTGAATGTAATTTCAAATCGACATGATCTCCAGCATTGCACTGTTAATTGTTCATACCTGCATGGCTCCAATATTCAGTATCTCGGGCACGTGCCATACTCGATCCTTGTCAAAGCTTGACAAAGTTTCTGGCCCAGAAACTAACCGATAAAAGTATCTGAAAATGTTTCATGAGATGCAAAAAATTGTGTTATGTACGTATGGACAATTAATTCTACTGTCTAATAGGCAATGATGGTATCAACTACTAAAGCATGGATGGACGATACTCACGTACGCTCTTGAGCTTTATATCTAGCATGATAATCATTAGGAACACTTCGAACATCAACTACCGTAACATCACCGTCATTTTTCTGGAATCAAAACAGACACAGATACCTTTCATCATTTTCTTTGTCTCATACAATAAAAAGCAAAGGCTGAAGCTGGAAAAAGGAAGATTTTTCTTAGGTGCTCGCTGTGAGATCCCACATCGGTTGGAGGAGGAATGAAACTGTAACGACCCAGGCTTACCGCTAGCAGATATTGTCCTCTTTGGGCTGTGTTCCTTTCGGCCTTCTCCTCTAGGCTTTAAAACGCATTTGCACAAGGTTTCATTAATTTAAAACGACCCAGACTTGCGGTAACCCTTAGCAAGCCAAACCCTTTGCATAGTTTTCATTAATTTTTAAATAAATAAAATTATCTTTTGTAACGGCCCTAACCGCTATTTATAAGATAAGTCGGGTTGTTACAGAAACATTCTTTATAAGGGTGTGGAAACCTCTCCTTAGCAGACACGTTATAAAACCTCGAGGGGAAGTGTGGAAGGAAAAGCCCAAAGAGGACAATATCTGTTAGCGGTGGGCTTAGGCCGTTACAAATGGTATCAGAGCCAGACAATGAGCAATGTGCCAATGAAGAGGCTGAGCCCTGAAGGGGGGTTGGACACCATGCGGTGTGCCAGCAAGAATGCTGGGCCCCGAAGGGGGTGAATTGTGAGATCCCACATAAGTTGGATAGGGGAACAAAGGGGAACAAAACATCCTTGGTGTGAAAACCTCTCCCTAGCAGACGCATTTTAAAACTTTGGGGGGAAGCACGAAACGGAAATTCCAAAGAGGACAATATCTGCTAGCGGTGGGCTTGGGCCATTACACTCGCTTATCTACCGCCTATGAACAATAGTCAATAGTACTGGTAAAAGGGAAGATTCTAACATGCTTGCAAATTTAAAAGGGAAGATAAAGTTTATAATTTGAAAATGGAAATTTTAACACGACTATAACTTAGCATCGTTGAGTTAAAAATGAAGCACAAGATCAAAACAACGAAAATCGAGAGAAGCAAAAGTAGCTCAAAAAAGGGATTGGCTAGCAGAGAACCGAACCTGTAAGAAATGATTCACGGCCCTGCGAACGACACCCGGTTCATGAGGTGGTAACTGCATCATAGTTAGGCAAAAGAAGTTAGCATCTCTGTAGCAAAGTCGAGCACCATTTCTTCAAACTCATGTTTTCAAGGATAAGAAAGTTTTATCTCAACAACAAAGTCCACGAGTGAACAAAAGTTTTCAGGGGAAATTACTCATCTAGTTAGCATATATTATGTGTACATATGAAAAGGGGAGAGAGATGCTTATATTCTATACAAAGGGACAAACCACTTCTCCGGGCTTTCTTTTGCTTATGCGCTCAACATCAACATGACAAACATTTGATAAGGCATGTACTCCAGCATCCTTCATTGAAAAAAGAAGGAAAGTCACAACGTGAATGGGATAACTTAATCTACTTATGGTAGCAAGAAATGTAATATGACGCATGGGAATACGATTATCAAAGCAATCAATCAAGTCAATAGAGCGGCTCAATAACAGATCCCTTTCTACCGAGCACACCTCAAAACAGGTGAATATGGAGCAAGATGCACTCTAGTCTGCAACAAACAAGTCAGAAAAACAACTATAACAAGTCAGAAAAACAACTATAACAGCCCAAGCCCACCACTAACAACAGGTATTATCTGCAATGGCCCATTACGTATGCCATTAGTCTCACAATTTTAAAATGCGTCTATTAGGAGAGGTTTCCACACCCTTATGAGGAATGCTTCGTTCCCCTCTCCAAACGATGTGGGATCTCAAAATCCACCCCCTTGGGGGCTAGCGTCCTTGCTGGCACACCGCTCGGTGTCTGGCTCTAACAAATACTGTCTGCTTTGGCCCGTTATGTATCGCCGTCAGCCTTACAGTTTTAAAACGTGTCTGTTAGGGAGAGGTTTTCACTCCCTTATAAGGAAAGCTTCGTTCCCTTCTCCAACCAATGTGGGATCTCACAATCCACCCCCCTTGGGGGCCAGCATCCTTGCTGGCACGCCGCTCGGTGTCTGGCTCTAACAAATACTGTCCGCTTTGGCCCGTTATGTATCGCCATCAGCCTTACGGCTTTAAAACGTGTCTGTTAGGGAGAGGTTTTCACACCCTTATAAGGAAAGCTTCGTTCCCCTCTCCAACCGATGTAGGATCTCACAAGCCACCCCCTTGGGGGCCAGCACCCTCGCTGGCACACCACTCAGTGTCTGGCTCTGATACCATTTGTAACAACCCATGCCCACCACTAACAGATATTGTCCGCTTTGGCCCATTATGTATCGTCGTCAGCCTCACTATTTTAAAACGCATCTGTCAGGGAGAGGTTTCTACACCCTTCTAAGGAATGCTTCATTCTCCTCTTCAACCGATGTGGGATCTCACAATCCACCCCCCTTAGGGACCAATGCCCTCGCTAGCACACCGCTCGATGTCTGGCTCTGATATCATTTGTAATAGCCCAAGCCCACCGCTAACAGATATTGTCCGCTTTGGCCCGTTATCTATCTCCATCAGTCTCACGATTTTAAACACGCATCTATCAAGGAGAGGTTTCTACACCCTTATAATGAATACTTCGTTCTCCTCTCTAACTGATATGGGATCTCACAGTTCCAATGGTTTTGTTTTAAAATCCGACTTAGAACAATAGAGGCAAGTTCATGCATCTCAAAAGAACATAAACCCTACAGTTAAACTACCAATTCAGTTCCATATCCTTCTCTGCACACATCAAAGCTAGTGGGAGAAGAACTACCAGAGGACTGAAGATTCAGCAAGATAAAAGTCGTGGAAGCTACCCTACAAGTACACTGAACATTCTAATAGCAGCAATAAAACTGATTTTCATATAACAAAAAGGAACAAATATCCAGAATAAGAAAAACTTACAGTTCTGCTAGAACAAAACACTGAAACTGATTGACCGATAAACTTCCGGAACGCTTCCTGAGAAGTAAAAGTAATCATTTATAGAGTAATGCAAGAGACTCATTGTTCAACCCGTTTCTTAATGATACAAAGAAATTATGTTCCATTTCAAAGAGTTTCATCGGTTAAGAACGATACACAGAGTAATGAAAGATGGCAAAGGCGGTGTACCTCAAGCACGCCGACCACCGTACGACAGTTGGGCTGCTGCTGAGAACCAGAGAAACGAGTTCCTATATATTCGACTGCGACAAGGTAGCGTTGGATTCCAGGGTTACGGTTCATGGATTCTGCTTCCTCCTTATCGCCAGGGAGATCTTCGTTCGTAGTCTTTCCAATTTTCAATGGCCTTTGAGGTGATGAATCGGAACTGAACTCTAGCCTATGCTTCTGGTTCTCCGTCATTGATTTCCGCCGCTCCCGCCAAGATTATGAGAATCGAACACTGATTCCAAAGCTTAAACAATGTAGCAAGTGTTCTCGCGGAAGTTTAAAGGTTGAACTCCGCCATGAGTTGAACAAGTTCCCAAGGTAGACGATGGAGGTTTGCTTCGCTAGGTCGTATTCGCCGTTTTAATTTTCCACATGTCGAATGACAGTTCGACATGTCGTCTCAATGCTCACGTGCTTCTCAGTTATAAACACATGGGCTTGGGCTTCAAATGGGCTCATATTTTATAAGCCCAATACGATTTAAAAGTAGCCCTAGCCCAATTATGTTGCGAGAGAACCCTAATTTCTTCCCTTGTATCACTTAATTCATGCGCCGCACAGCGTAGCAGCCAAATTGTAGCGGCGGCATCCATTATATAGGTCCCCTAAATTGGAAGTAGAAACCTTAACTCGAGTTACGAAGGCACAGCCCTGTTCTTCACCTCTCTATTCCCAGTGTCAGGTATAACAGTTTCGATAAGTATGGTCGCCATTGAATTCACGGTTATATTACTCGATTTACTAAGACTATAGTTTGTTCATTCCATCTCTAACCTCTACTTGCAGGATCTCTTATTTCCCTTTGCAGTATACTTTAATTTGTTTTGTCTCTTTGGATTTGACGTGAAATGGGCTCTGGTGAATCGATCTGTAACTTTACCATTGTAGATTATGTTTTTGATTTATTGTTACTACGACGCTGAAGAAAGTATGTTATCTGGAGGATATTTTTATTGCAACAAATGCATCTGGAGGATTGAAAATCTAAACACAGGCCTTGTATTTCTGGAATTTTGTTTTTTTTATCCCCGACTGTTGTTCCATTCATGTTTTTCCGGTTAAATTCCAATATTCCTAATGACAGTCGAAATGGCTTCCCCATAAAAAACTATGAATAATCAGGGCTGGAGTCTAGAACAGGCTCTTTCTCCAAAGCCAATTTATTGGTTTTTGGGTTGAAACACGGATGAGCCTGAGTTTTGGCATTATCTAGTGCCATAGGCCACTGGTTGGGGTTCATTTTGATGTCTGCAGGATGATGGAACCTGAAACTAGGAAAACATGAACCTGGAACCTGTTTTTCTTGCATCCTTATTTTGAGATTTTAAGATTTTGCATCCTGGTACTTGTTATCCGTATTTTGAGATTTTTTGTTGCACTCTAATTAACGTAAGTTGGTCGACGCAAAACTATCTGTTTTTTCTTCTGTTTATGGTTTTCCTTAATTTTTACGAATGTTCTGTTTTGGCCTATCGTTATCTATTATTTTGTACCATCTAGTTTATATGTTTTTTATTTGAAATGTTATGCTTAATTACCCTTTGAAAGAAGAACCCCTGGAACGTTTGGTCTTTTTGGGATGACGTTAATGGATCTATTAAACATCATTGAAATTTGGTAGTTTCCAATTAATTGCAATAGGAACGCAATATGTCTCACCGCAAGTTTGAGCACCCAAGACATGGCTCTTTGGGATTTCTTCCCAGAAAGAGAGCTTCTCGCCATAGAGGGAAAGGTATTGGTTCTGTGCTAGATCTTATTTTATGACTTATAGTTTTAGATTATTGTATTTGTATAGATCATTCACATTGTTTTTTATTCGGCATGTAACAAGTCAGTTGTCTGTCTTTTAATTTACACTGGTTTGATCGTTCCTAGTGCTTCATTCAGTTGTCTGTCCTTTTTATATTGTAGTCAGCTGAGTATTTTCTTCTTTAATTAGTGCTTCTCACTCTGATCAGATGTAGCTCAGGCATATTGCTGGATGCTTTGTTCTTTCATTGAATCCTTGCATAAGCTTTCCATGTTTCGATTTTAAATGCATGTTTACTTTTTTTTTATAAAAAAAAATTCATGTGATGATATACTGTAAAGCATTACAGCACGCATTGCGTGTACTAAATTCATTTGATATTCATTTGATATTCTTTAGCTCAATGTTGTTATCTGATGGTGACTTGTACTTTGCAGTGAAGGCATTTCCCAGAGATGATCCTTCGAAGCCTTGTAGATTAACTGCTTTCCTTGGATACAAGGCTGGAATGACTCATATTGTCAGAGAAGTTGAAAAGCCTGGATCAAGTGAGTCTGGTTGTAAGATATTTATATCTAGATTATGAAAATGATATAGGAGTATATAGCAATATATCCAACAGGTTCCTAGTTATGGCTGTTTCTCTACGTCACCATTGCGTAGCTTATATTGTGTTGGTCAATCTTGTGTTAGGCCTTCTATTTAGATTAAATTTCCCTTTTGCAATGTGATGTGAAAACTTATGGTAGACAATCCTGTTTTATTTTGTTTCTATTTCTAAAATCTGTTGGATTATTGATTTGTCTTATGATCCTCTCAGAGTTGCACAAGAAAGAAACATGTGAAGCTGTAACAATTATAGAAACTCCCCCTATGGTTGTTGTTGGTGTTGTTGGCTATGTCAAAACGCCACGAGGCTTGCGTTCATTGAAAACTGTATGGGCCCAGCATTTGAGCGAGGAGGTAAAGAGGAGATTTTACAAGAACTGGTGTAAGTCTAAGAAGAAAGCTTTCTCTAAGTACTCAAAGAAGTTTGAGACTGAAGATGGAAAAAAGGATATTCTGGCACAGTTGGAGAAATTGAAGAAATATGGCACTGTGATTCGTGTTCTGGCCCATTCCCAGGTATTTTGCTCTTCCCAAATATTACATGATGAACGACTTGAATATTGTACTTTTCTCCCCTTCCGTTTAATGTTGATCGACCTGAAAATTTGAACCGTTGCAAAATATTGTTAATATTTGATATGTAGTACTATGTTTAAGTACCCACTTTAAGAAGATCGACTTTGTTTCAGATAAGGAAGATGCAAGGACTAAAGCAAAAGAAAGCTCACTTGATGGAAATTCAGGTGAATGGTGGAGATGTTTCTAAGAAGGTTGATTATGCATATAGTTTATTTGAGAAGCAGATCCCTGTTGATGCAATCTTCCAAAAGGATGAGATGATTGATATTATTGGGGTAACTAAAGGAAAAGGTTATGAAGGTGTGGTTACCCGTTGGGGTGTCACTCGTCTCCCCCGCAAGACCCATCGTGGCCTTCGCAAGGTAGCCTGTATTGGTGCTTGGCATCCAGCCAGAGTGTCATTCACTGTTGCTCGAGCTGGGCAGAATGGTTACCATCATCGCACAGAGATGAATAAGAAGGTTTATAAGGTTGGGAAGACTGGCCAAGACTCCCATTCTGCTATGACCGAGTTCGATAGGTTAGTCAACATGTGCCTTCCCTTTTTGGCTTTTACTTATCTTTTCTTGAATTACTGCTACTGATGTTTGTGGATATTTATTCTTATTAGGACTGAGAAGGATATAACTCCAATTGGTGGATTTCCTCACTATGGTGTGGTCAAAGAGGATTACTTGATGATCAAGGGCTGTTGTGTGGGTCCAAAAAAGCGTGTGGTCACATTGAGGCAGTCACTGATTAAGCAGACTTCTAGGGTTGCTATGGAGGAAATCAAACTGAAATTCATCGACACTTCCTCCAAGTTTGGCCATGGACGGTTTCAGACAACACAGGAGAAGGCTAAGTTTTATGGACGAGTCAAGTAGGTGTTGCGTGCGACTGATTTTTTTTTGTCTCGATGATTTGGGTTTCTTCATTTTAAACATGTAACGTTTTCAGACTTGGGAAAGGTGTTGTTTAATGTTATGATGACTATTCATCCTTGGTGTTCAATCTGTTCTTCAATCCTCCAACTAGTCGTCTGGTGGTGTTGCGACTCCGTACTCAGCTGCTTGTTTTGGATCCTGCTCCCTTTTTCTTGACCCAGTTTGTCTTCATTCAACATTTTTGTATACACCACACCCAGTGAGATCAAATAGAAAGCGGCACCAATTTGAACACGTTTCTGTGCTGTTCTAAATTCAAACAGGGTTTCAATATGAACATAAATGAGAAGAACATGGAATATTTGGCGTCCATTCCTTCCATTCTTCTTTTCAATTCAAACAGGGTTTCAATATGAACATAAATGAGAAGAACATGGAATATTTGGCGTCCATTCCTTCCATTCTTCTTTTCATTGATGAGTTCCCCACGTTATGTAATGTTCTGAATATGACCATTCGATTAGACCCTCTCACCTTTTCTAATTCACGGGTCCCTATACTACACTCCACTCCCTGCTTTAATTGAATCTGAATCCCAAACCCAACACAATTCATTCCTACCAGTCCGTGTTCCAACCACATTTCTGGTAATGGTGTGTAAACTTGTCTCTAATAGTAACAGTAATACATAAAACAGTAACATTTCTGGTAATGGTGTGTAAACTTGTCTCTAATAGTAACAGTAATAGTAATACGTAACAGGTAATAAGGTTATTTATTAGTAACAGGTAATAAGGTTAAAGTAAACCATATTTACTAGTAACAGGTAATAAGGTTATTTATTAGTAACAGGTAAGGTTAAAGTAAACCATATTTACTAGTAACAGGTAATAAGGTTATTTACTAGCAGTGAGCTTGAACAAATTAGAGCTGAGCTTGAAAAATGTATTTATATATATACATATCTCTTTTTACTTTATATATGGAGGTATCCAATACCTATGAAGGTGCACCCACGAGTTACAACATTCCTTTTTATGGTGCCTAAAATCTCTATTTTTGATAATATATCACATGTTCTTATTGATGGTTCCTTAGTATTCCTATGGGGTCACAAGAATTTTTTTATGGTCTTAAGAGGAAGGCCCGTCATAGCCCAAACCAAAGTCTAGTTCATAGTTGTATGGGACACGTAGGTTACATATATATATATATATATATATTATTATTGTGACTAGAGGTGTGACCACGACCGTAAATGATGCCGCGTCGGCTCCGTCCAGTCCACGTGGTATTTCCAAAAAATTTAGAAACCATTGCTAATATTATCACTCTTCCATTTTGTGAGGCTTCCAATAATCCTTTGTGTTTTAAGATTCTCCCGCTCCCCCAATTCTCTCCTCCCTTCTTCCCGGAATCCTGGATTTCTCTTCCTCATATCTTCCCCTTTCCATCTACCATCTTCTGCTACAAACTCCGCCGTCTTCTCCATTTCCACAGCCACCTCCCCCTTAATCTCCGCCGCCCAATCCATGTTCTTCCCATATGATTTCTCCATTCCATCTTCCCTTCTCTGTATCTAAATGATTACGCACTCCACCTCTCCGCCCTTTGATTCCTCGAATTCCTTCCCTCAACATTCCCCCTCTCACAACTTCATTACCGGAGCTCGCAACTCCCTTTCCACCGCCGCTTTCCTTCCCCGAAATCCCCGGCGAAAACGGTTCTTCCCTTCTTCTCTTTCTCCGGATGCCCCTACTCGCCCCTTCAATCTACAATTTGCAACTCTCGCCAGGAGGAGCGCCAAATTTTTTGTAGTCAAGCGTACTACTAATGAGTTGGAGAGGGAAGATTTCTCCCAGGACTCTTCTGTGCAAGTGGGATCAAGTTTCACTGCCTTTCAGGAGGATCCTATTGTCGATAAGTTAAGGACCCAACTCGGTGTCATACACCCTATCCCTTCGCCACCCATTAATCGAAACATTGTTGCGTTGTTCGTCTTCTTTTTCTTCGTTGGAGTTGCCTTCGACAAATTATGGACACTTAGAAAGAGAAGTAAATCGAGAAATGAAGATGGGCGTCGTGGTACATGGCCCCAGGTGCCTACTAGTTTCTCGTCGTTTTTGGAGAAGGATTTACAAAGGAAGGAGTCGGTGGAGTGGGTGAATATGGTGTTGGGTAAATTATGGAAAGTTTATCGACCTGGCCTTGAGGATTGGCTTGTTGGATTGTTGCAACCTGTTATTGATAATTTGAAGAAACCTGATTATGTGGAGAGGGTGGAAATCAAGCAGTTCTCCTTGGGGGAAGAACCATTGTCTGTTAGGAATGTTGAGAGGCGAACATCCCGTCGAGCCAATGATTTGCAGTAAGTTATTTTTAACCCATCTTTCAAATTTTATTTACTCTCTGGTGTGCAGATTGAACACCTTCCTGCGATGTTTACTGGCGATAGAGTTCCATGAATTTATTCAGTCATTATTGTTTTTACATTTAGTTTCTAAGTGGAGGCTAGGTGGGGTGTATGACTAATCTCTCACGTAGGTTGGAGAGAAGAACGAAATATTCTTTACAAGGGTGTGGAAATCTCTCCCTAAAAGACGCATTTTAAAAACCTCGAGAGGTAGCCTCCGAATGGGAAAGCCCAAAGAGGACAATATCGGCTAACGGTGGTCTTGGGGCGTTACAAATGGCATTAGAGCTAGACACCAGGCGGTGTTCTAGCGAGGACGCTGGGCCCCTAAGGGAGGTGGATTATGAGATTCCACATCGATTAGAGAGGGGATCACGCCCTAAAAGGGGTGGATTGTGAGATCCCACATCGGTTAAAGAGAGGAATGAAACATTCTTTATAAGGGTGTGGAGACCTCTCCGTAGAAGACACATTTTAATAACCTTGAGGGGAAACCCAAAGAGGACAATATTCGCTAGAAGTGGTCTTGGCCATTACAAATGGTATCAGGGCCAGACACTGGGCAGTGTATTAGTAAGGACGCTGGGCCCCGAAGGAAGGTGGATTGTGAGATCCCACATCGATTAGAGAGGGGAACAAGTGCCAACGAGGACGTTGGGTCCCAAAGGGGGTGGATTGTGAGATCCCACCTAAGTTGTAGAATAGAACAAAACATTCTTTACAAGGGCGTGGAAACCCACATAAGTTGTAGAATAGAACGAAACCCACATAAGTTGTAGAATAGAACAAAACATTCTTTACAAGCGTGTGGAAACCTCTCCCTAACAGACGCATTTTAAAAATCTTGAAAGGAAGTCCAAAGGGGAAAATCCAAAGAGAACAATATCTGTTATCCGTAGGCTTGGGCAATTACATGAGGCCACATGCCGAAGTAATTGAGCTATCCTTTCAGTTTTATTAGAACAACCGTAATACAATTGCTTTTCTTCATTCAATGTTCTTCAGGTACCAAATTGGTCTGCGCTATACTGGCGGAGCTCGTATGTTGTTAATGCTTTCACTAAAATTTGGCATCATCCCCATTACTGTTCCAGTTGGTGTCCGAAATTTTGACATAGATGGTGAATTATGGGTCAAGTTGCGGCTTATTCCAACTGAACCTTGGGTAGGTGCCGTTTCATGGGCATTTGTTTCACTACCAAAGATCAAATTTGAGTTGTCACCGTTCCGCTTGTTCAATTTAATGGGTATGTAGTAGTTTCTTGACTTTGATTACCGATTACATTTCACTGCAAGGAAGTCATAGTGAGGTTTGAGAGGGAAGCATGTTCTTCTTTAGTTTATCTTTATGGATTTAGTATGCATGCTTGTGGTGGTTCCATTCGTTTCTTGATGGTAGTTTTCTTTGCTTTAAGTGTTAAAATTTGGATGCTGATGCACATTTCTCTGTCTTTTCATCTTTTTGCTGCACGCTTGGGACATCATCAGCCATTCCTGTTCTCTCCATGTAAGTTCATTAATCTTAACTGATGAATAGTTGCTTTATAAGTTGATTCTCAAGGAAGAAATGGAGTCGATCCTTCCCACCTTAGCGTTGTCGACTGCTCTATGATAAAATTTTATCTTCACAATTTTGGAAGGAAAAAAAGATTGATTCTATGCCAGAAAGTTGTGTAATGATATTCTATATCACATTTGTGCCGTTGAATATTTTACTAGTTCAATCCATAAATTGTTCATGCTAATGGGACTCTGGAATCCTTGACAATAGTACTTCGACTAGTAAAGAAGATTGCTATTATTGAAGCCTTTGGTTTTGAGGATTATATCATGAAGTAAAAGTTCTTTTGATCGGAACTTATAATGGCCCAAGCCCACCGCTAGCAGATACTGTCCTATTTGGGCTTTCCCTTTCGGGCTTCCCCTCAAGGTTTTTAAAACGCGTCTGTTAGGGAGGGGTTGGGCCGTTACAAATGGTATCAGAGTCAGTCACTGGACGGTGCGATGCACTGGTCAGAGTAGGGCTAGACTCTTTCTATAGTAGATGCGTTTTAAAAACCTTGAGAGGAAGCCCGGAAGGGAAAGCATAAGGGGACAATATTTGCTAGCGGTGGACTTGAGCCGTTACAAATGATATGGATGTGTCAACGAGGACGTTGTGCCCCCAACGAGGGTGGATTGTGAGATCCCACATTGATTGGAGAGGAGAACAAAACATTCCTTATATGGATGTGGAAACCTCTCCCTAGTGGACGTGTTTGAAAACCGTGAGGCTGATTATGATACGTAACGGGCCAAAGCGGACAATATCTATTAGCGGTGGGCTTGGGCTATTATAGAACCAGTTTTCTGATTGAAATCATTGTATGGTGGTAGTTCATGGCATAATTTTCTCATATAGCTGATAATTCTAACCGATTGTTCTAGTCGTTTTTAGGCTTGTTTTTCTTCCATCTGTTTGTCCTCTGACTTGTATGCGAATTATGTCTGCATAGGTTTTTGACAAAACTTCTCACTGAGGATTTACCTAAACTATTTGTACGTCCAAAGAAGATAGTTCTAGATTTCCAAAAAGGAAAAGCGGTTGGACCCGTCCCGGATGAGGTTAAATCGGGAGACATACAAGAAGGAAATAAAGGTTTTGTTGGGGAACTTTCAGTAACCCTCGTAGATGCTCGGAAGCTTTCTTATGTCTTTTATGGTATGCCATTTTATCTATATTGTCCTTTCTAAAAAACCATGCTTTGTAGTGCTTATCAACATTGTTGCGACACTGCTGTTCTGCTGTCAGAAACTTAGCATCTGATTAACTGTAGATAGTAACAATTATGGTTCTGTATGTTATTCATCAATCCTTGTTCTTCTCAGGAAAAACGGACCCATACGTGATTTTAAGCTTGGGCGATCAAATAATACGCAGCAAAAAGAACAGCCAAACCACTGTAATTGGATCACCTGGTGAGCCAATCTGGAATCAGGTGAAGCTCATTTCTGGTTTTTGTTTTACCGGAGAATATGTTCCATCTTCGGTTATTTTCGGGTTCATTTATGTACTCGCGTTAATTGGCGTTGGGAATATTGGCAGGATTTCCATATGCTTGTTGCAAATCCTAGGAAACAGAAATTGTATATCCAAGTGAAAGACTCTCTTGGATTTGCAGATTTGACCATTGGTAATGCAGAGGTAACTTATCTTTCATTGCAGTTAGTATAGTTAGATTTTGAAATATCTTTGGTATTGCATTCAAGGGCAAGTTTAAAACTTGTGAAACTATGCGAAATTTCTTTATCCATCAACCATTTACTGTCCGTCCGTAGCTTTATTTTTCTCTTCTAACTGTGCAAACTGGAACAGTCCAAGTCCACCGCTAGCAAATTTTGTCCGCTTTGGCCTATTACGTACTGCTGTCAGCCTCACGGTTTTAAAACGTCTCTTCTATGGAGAGAGTCTAGCTCTACTCCAAGTAGTGCCTCGCACCGTTCAGTTTCTAGTTCTGATACCATTTGTAACAACTCAAACCCACCGCTAGCATGGTGAGATTCTTTTTCAATGGAGTGTTACAAAAACACCAGGCGGTGTGTCAGTGACCTCTACCTAACAGACGCGTTTTAAAATCGTGAGGCTGATGACGATACGTAACGGGCCAAAACGGACCATCTTTACTTTGGCTGTTATACTAAAACTTTTGAACTATGTTCTTATTGCGTTCAAGGGCAAGTTTAAATCTTTTACTTTTAATGATCAAAACAAGTTTGGTCAATTCAACAGTGGTTTAGCCTTATTTAAGTTCCAAAACTTGGCTTGCTGTTCTTCTAATTTGAATTTGCATCTTCTATAAGTTGGGGTTGGGAATCATTAGCTCATTTCTCAACCCGAAGTTCTGAATAGATTTTGGTACTCTGCTCTTGAATAGAACTGCTACATAAGCTTGAGCATCTTGTATAACCAGCATTCTTGGTGATCATATGAAAGTCATATAGAATGGTATGTATATTTTGCGTGGTTTTGGTAATCTTGTTAAAGATATCAATTTCTGAGCCCTGAGGCAGCATCAGCTCTCTGGTAATGATATCATATAGGTCGACCTCGATATGTTCTTACTTGTTCTTACAAAACATACAGGTTGATCTTGGTTCTCTTCAAGATACTGTACCAACGGACAGAATTGTTGTTTTGGGGGGAGGTTGGGGACTCTTTAGAAACAGGTCTTCTGGAGAAATACTAGTGAGATTGACATACAAAGCATACGTGGAGGACGAAGAGGACGACAAGGCTGCATTAGATGCCTTGGATACCGATATTTCGGATGACGAGTCATCTGATTCGGATGAACCTGATGAACCAAATGGTGCTTACGACGAGGGTGAAAACGATGCTGCGAAGGAAACTGATAAGGAATCATTTATGGACGTTCTAGCGGCATTGATTGTGAGCGAAGAATTTCAGGGTATAGTAGCATCGGACACATTGAATACGAAGCTTCAGAATGACGCCACCACTTCTTCTAGCATAGGGACAACGAGGTCGAGATCTCGTGATGTGGTTACTGATAACAAACCCGCAGTTTCTGGCGTTGGAGATAGAGGTTTAGCTGGTAATATTGTTGTCTAGTTATCAATCATGCATATATTTTTGTTTGGATGATGGTGAAGTGTTCTAATATGTGTAAATGGCAGAATCGACGCTGTTTTGGCTCGCTGTGATCACGAGTATCTCGGTGCTCATTGCTATCAACATTGGTGGTTCGAGTTTCTTCAATCCATGAACTACTCGGACCCTTTAGCCATTTTGTATCATGTCATGAGCATAGAACAAGCCACCTTGGCTGGCTGGAGTCGAGTATATCACGCACATATACACATTGAATTGAACCATGAGAATCGATCAACTTTAACTCATGTTCGGTTCGTATATACGTCGCTATCGGAGGAGCAAGATTCTGTCGACGGCATACCAATTTTGGCTTTGTATTATAATAACAAATTTACATTCTTTTCAACTTGTGCCTTGTAACTTCATTTGGCACCCATCATTTGTCGTCTCATAATCTGCAATATAAAAATAGAAATTACACACACCCTCTTGGCCTCACCTCACGCATTGCCCAATTACTGATACAAACTCATCTTCTCGCCCTTGCTTACGGCTCGTTTTCTCTTTTTATGGTTTGTAAGCCTTTTATCGTTCGTTTTTTGAGCGGTTTTTATTAATTTTATTCTCGACTTAATTTAAGGCATATTTGAGGAATTTGATTAAATTTGAGATTTTTTTGAAGACCCAAACCCAAGCGATTGTGCTGTGTATTCCAAGTGACATCTCGGAAGGAAACATGATGTATGTAAGAGCATGCTAAACATTATGATGCATGTTTTTCGAGAAATGCATGAATTAAGTCCCGAGTCGAGCAAAACTCAAAATTCATGACTAGGTCAGTATGTTATGTCTCTATTTATGAATTTGTCATGCTATATGATTGTATTTAGGAGTTCACTAACTAACCCTTAATTGTAAACCTAACTCAATTGTCAGGGGTCCGGATAACTATAGAACTGACCTATAATGTCTTATGCTATATGATTGTATTATGGGGGGATTACTAGGAAGTTTGCATGTTAGTTTCCTTTTAGTAAACCGGTCACGAATGGCAAAGGTCCTCAGTAGTACCATTGAGAGTCGGTCAAATCTTAGAAGACATGAACCTTATGAGACTAATACCGAGGTCGCACTTTGAGGGCCTATAATTTAGGTCGAGAATAAAGATGATGATGTACAAGAAAGAGACCGGTAGGAACACATGAGAGAACTCCGGGGACTGGAGGTCTAGATCGACCAAGAACCAAAAATGTGAACTAGCTTTTGTTAAAATACCTTGAAGTTGGGTAAAATAAGTAAGCCTAGGGTGTAGCCAAGGAAAAAACCTATACTTGGGGACGAACTCCGGCGTCACATGACACCAAATGAACAAGCTAAGATCAAATAAAACACAATCAACTTAACTCACGTTCGGCCAATTACCGATACGAACCAACACAGCCTCTTCTCGCCATTGCTTACTGCTCATTTTCAAATGCTAAGGCAAAAACGACCGGCGGAAACCAAACGGCCGGCGGGTACCAGGAGACAACCCAAGCAAGATTCCGGCGAATAACGGAGAATGGGAGGGTCCCACTCCCACCCACCGTTATCGGTCCACACTACTAGGCTCCGGTTCGGTTTGGCCCAAAACCTAATGGTCTAACCACGCCCGATTTCAGACAGCCGGACCGGAGATCCTCATCGTTCATCTCTTTGCTCAAGTTTACCCTTCCGCCCTGTGCTCTAACATCAGACCTTCTGGTCTGCTGCATCCATCGCAACGCCCCCCCATACTACAGATTAGATCTAGAAGAACACTATGAGAATCCATCGACCAACTGTGCGGCTTCTTGAACAAATCCGAACACTTGCCTTACATTGCCGCACGAATCCTGCGCAAATCTGTACAAATCCGTTGCTTCCGCCACCGTCCGACCTTCTTTCTACTTCGCCTTTTCGTTTTTATTCCAAAGGTTCTTATCTTTCTTCCCTTTTTTCAATCCTTTTCTTTGTTTTCTTCGTTATCACGGCTTTGGCTCAGGCACGGATTTATTGGGTTAGGTCTCTTCCACATTTTACATTGGATGCTGTGGATTACTTGTTCATTTGAATTATGAAATGTAGAATTGAGTTCTGTATTATTTATTGGCTATTACCTTTTGATTGAAATCTTTGTTTGCATCTTTCGATGCTTGGCCTCCTATAATCTGAACATCTCTTCAAACTTGTTTAAAATAGGCGAAGTACAATCGCAGCAGCTATCAATGGAGCTTATCAAGATAATGGAACAAAGGTTGAAGGCCATTGAGCTCAGGAGCTCTTTTCTTCTGAATATAATCAACCGGGTACCACTTATTCTCACTTTTTTATGCTCTCTCCTTTGCTGTACAGACATCACACAGCTTCAAAATTTTGTTTAAGTTAACATATTAAAAGTTGTACAACAAATCGAATGAGATAAAATATGATCTTACGAAACTTCATAATATCCATATTCTACCTTAGCCTTCCCGCCTAGAAGCTGTAATTCTCACACATTTGGAAGATAAATAGGTTTGGAGATTAGAAAGCAGTGACACATTCACAACCAATTCTTTCCTCCTCGACTAAAACATCATTGCTGAAGAGAAACGACCCTTTTACTATCGTATTCAATTTGGATAGACTCATATTCTGTAACGGCCCAAGCCCACCGCTAACAAATATCGTCTCTTTGAGCTTTTCCTTTCGGGTAGTTTCGTTCTCCTCCCCATCCAATGTGGGATCTCACAATCCACCCCCTTCAGCGCCCAATGTCCTCACTGGCACTCTTTCCATTCTTCAATCGACGTGGGATCCCCCAATCCACCCCCTTACTAGCACAATGTTCTTACTAGCACACCGCCTCGTGTCCACCTTCCTTCAGGGCTCAGACTCCTCACTGGCACATTGTCGAGTGTTTGGCTTGGATACCATTTGTAACAGTCCAAGCCTACCGCTAACAGATATTGTCCTCTTTGAGCTTTCCCTTTTGGACTTCCTCTCAAGGTTTTTAAAACATGTCTGCTAGGGAGAGGTTTCCACACCCATATAAATGATGTTTTGTTCTCCTCTCCAACCGATGTGGGATCTTAACTATTCAAAGAAGATAAAATTCTTTCTTTGGAAGCTTGCTCATAATGTTGCAATACCCATGACCTCTTACAGCAGCCTATGCCATATTTATCAATCTCGCTTCCATGCAAGAATGAAGCTGAATCTCAGTCACAAGGCTTGCTGTCTCGCTCTTTGGAATGTATGCTCTCTTCCTTTGGTTGGTCACTGGCTTTACGACGTAATCCCAAGGGTTTCCTCTCATTCCTCTCCCAGAACACCCCTTCTGAAAGGAGAAGAAAACCCTTTAGATAAACATAATTAGAGCTTTCTTTTGGGCAATTTGGATTTAAAGGAACCATTGGCTTCTTTCCGAGAAAGAACCTTACAGCTGGATTCTTCAGAAAATAATTGTCTTAGCTATCTCGTTGTATAAATTTTCTTTCTTCTTAATTCTTGTATTTTTGTTTCTCTTTGTTCAGCAAATATTTTCTTATCTAAAAGAAAAGTAATCAAATAAATAAAGAAAATTTTAGCTTTCCCACCCTTCCTACTCTTCCTTTTCTCCTGTATCCCTTTCTCTTATAATTACAGACCTTAAATGATGATTTAATTCTCTTTACTCATGGTGTTATTTGAACATAGCCAGAAGCCCCACCGTCCGAGTATGCAAAGGCTAACAAGGAGCTTAAGAAACTCAGGGATACGATGGATCTAATAAATGAGTTGAGGTCTAGACAGAAGGTATGAAATACATTCAACACATTGTCTTTCTTTACAATACGAACTGCTTAATCTGTTATCTATGAAAAGGTTAAGAGATGACTGGATTATTTCCTTTCAGTGGAAAGACGACCTCTGTTCATGCTGTTCTTTCACAATCATCTACTAATTTGATATTCATTTGGCTTGGTTGTTGTCCAAACTCCAAAGTGTTCTAAATAAAACTTGTGTGGGTGTTTGTGTTTTACAATGAGATTGTAGACGCCTATTGAAATTCTCTAAGTGGACTGACTTGGAGGCATTTGCTTCCCCAATGAATGAAATGTGTGTGGTTGCCGTACTATTTACAGGAAGGATATCAGAAAATTTTTATGACTGTTTTGGCTGTAGGAAATTAATGGTTTGAGAACGCTGATGGACGAATGCCCAGAGGATAAAGATATGCTTGATATGGCTACCGAGGAATTAAATCAGGCAGTTGAAGAAGAGAAAAGATTACAGCACTCATTGCTCACGTCGTTACTTCCAAGAGATGATGCTGATGAGAGGGGTTGCATCTTGGAGGTGAGAGCAGGTAGGTAATGGTGCATATTAGTGAACGTAGCCATTAATGGGAGTCTTTTTTTGTTGTGAATAGGAATTTTTCTGTTCTCTTTTTCTCCGTTTTCGATCTCGACAGTTAAAACTAATAGAAAGTTTTACCAGGAACTGGTGGAGAAGAAGCTTCTTTGTTTGCCATGGATATATTCAAAATGTGAGTGACAGTTGCATAGCATGCTTAGTATCACTGATTATAATAATTCCACACGTTCTAGTTCTCAAGAGTTATTTACTTTGGATCAAAATAGGTATGAGCGATACGCACAGAAAAAGGGTTGGAAGTTTGAGGTGGTTGACATAACAGAATCAGATCTTAAAGGATATAAGGTGATTTCATTATCAAATTTTTTAGTTCAACAATGGGGTAATAAACCTAGAGTACATGAATATAAATTTAGGATTTATCGTCCTACATTGTAGGAAGCGGTTGCTGCAATATCAGGAGCCGGTGTGTATGGGAAACTTAAATTTGAGAGTGGCATACACCGAGTACAGGTCTTCTCGACATGCATATCAATAGCCTTTAGCATTATTTACCATTGTGAAATGATAATTGAAACCATTCTCTTCCTTGGGCAGCGAGTTCCTGTGACAGAGAAGTCTGGGCGTGTTCATACCAGTGCTGTTTCTGTAGCCATTCTCCCTCAAGCAGACGAGGTTCCAACCCTTCTCGCTTGACGCTTTGAAGCCACTTTCTTCCTAGAAAATTAATATCCATAGTAATTTAGGCAAGGGATTGATTCTAAGTTTGGTTGTGATATTGTTGAGGGAATGTGCAGGTAGATGTAGAGTTGAAGAACGAGGACCTGAGAATAGATACATTCAGATCAGGCGGTTCAGGAGGTCAGCATGCAAATACCACAAATAGTGCCGTTAGAGTGACTCACATTCCAACTGGGTTGACTGTGTCCATACAAGACGAGCGATCCCAACATATGGTAGGAACAGTTTCGTTTCTATTGCTCGTATGATTTTGATGGGGTATTTGTGTTTGGTTTAACTTGTTTGAGTGTGCTTTCTTTGGTTCAAACAGAACAAGGCGAAGGCGCTTAAAGTTATATGTGCAAAGCTATACGAAATTGAAAGGCGCAGGATTCAGAGCAGTCGGTCAAAGCTCCGATCGGAACAGGTAATAAGAAAGAGATTGATGTATGATGTATATGGTTACTGTGTGTTCAAAGAAAATACTAAAGGAAGTGAGTTTGGATTATTAAAAGCAGATTGGTAGCGGGGACAGATCGGAACGCATTCGCACATACAACTTCCCGCAAGGGCGGGTAACAGACCATCGGGTAGGCATTACAGAGCATGCCATTGAGGAGGTGATGCAGGGACAGAATCTGGATATGTTCGTGGACGCTCTGTTATTGCAGCAGGAAATGGATGCAATTGCATCCTTCACTTCCTCTTCTTCGTAGTGGCAGTGGTAGTGAAGAGGAGGAGCATTGCATCAAATAGGATCTGCCCTCTTCGCATTAGATTCAGGTAACATAAGAAATGTGTTTCTTATAGAAGTACAATACGAGTAGAGTGGGTGGTTACAATACAACTTTAAAGGGATTAAATTTCATATATGTTACCATGATTAGTAGTATGTAGGAGTTCGTTTTTGTTTGATACAACATAATTGTAACATCCCAGGCCCATCGCTAGTAGATATTGTCTTATTTGGGTTTTCCCTTCCATAAATCATACTTCCCAAAATTCAGAGTCTTACAATATGTAACCATCTAAGCCCCACCGCTATCGGATATTGAGCTTTCCTTTCCAGGCTTCCCTTCAAGGTTTTAAGACCCGTCCACTAGGGAGAGGTTTCCACACCCTTAAAAGAAATGTTTTATTCCCCTCTCCAACTGATGTGGGATCTCACAATCCACTCCCTTGGGGGCCAAGCATCCTCGTTGGTACACCGCCCGGTGTCTGGCTCTAATATCATTTGTAACAACCTAAGCTTGCTGCTAGCAGATATTATTTTCTTTGGGCTTTCCCTTCCGAGCTTCCCTTCAAGGTTTTAAAACGTATTCACTAGGGAGAGGTCTTCACACCTTTAAAAGGAATGTTTTGTTCCCCTCTCCAACTGATGTGGGATCTTACCATCCACTCCCTTGGGGACCCACCGTCCTCGCTAGTACACCGCTCGGTGTCTGATTCTGATACTATTTGTAACCACCTAATTTCACCGCTAGTAGATATTATTCTCTTTAGGCTTCCTCTCACGGTTTTAAAACGCGTTCATTAGAGAGAGGTTTTCCCACCCTTAAAATGAAGGCTTTGTTCCCTCTCCAATCAATGTGAGATCTCACACAAGAATACAACAGTGTCATTAAAAAAGTCGTCCTGATCCGGGAAAAGGAAGAATCTCGATGAAAGTTAAAACAAATAATAAAAGGCAAAGGAAAAGAGAAGGCAAAGCAAAGGTAGAAGGGGATGGAATATGAGGGCAGCCAGGGAAAAGACAGTGCATGAGTAGAGGCACAACAGGAAAAGGATAAGGCAAAGGCTAAGTTGATTTCAATCTGTTGAGAGCTCCATCCATGCTCTACCTGTTCCCTGCTGCCCTTATCCTCAATCCCCAAAACTGACAGATTCACATGGATGCCATGGCCATTACAACAGTACAGTGGTGGAGTGTGCTGGTCTGGTGTGTTTGTGAAGGATGCCATGGCCACCTGTATTCGACTGTTTTTGAAAATTATGTTTCTTTCGACGATTTCGATTCCCACAGTCCCAAATCTCTGTACTCTTTTGGATTTTCCACTTTTCACCAACAACTCCATTCTCCATTCCGTTTTGCTTCTGTTTTCCACTCCTCACCAACATCTCTCCATTAAACAAAAAACAATTCACAGAAATTTTCCACTTTCAGTGTTACTCATAGTTTCTTAAAATGGATACAAAAATGATTTGGGTTATGGACCCTACAATTATCCCACTGTTTCTTCCTCTATTTGTTGCAGTAGCTGTTTGTTAATCACAAAAATTGGTTCTCTCTCCATTGAATCAACCATGGGCAACCGATCTTCTCATAAGAGGTAGATGAGGCAGTCGATGGCAGGATTTGTGTAATAGTCCAAGCTCATTACTAGCCGATATTGTTCGCTTTGGCACGCTATGCATCGCCGTCAGCTTCATGATTTTAAAACACGTTTGCTAGGAAGAAATTTTTACATACTTATAAGGAATGCTTCTGTGAAATCATATATCGATTGGAGAGAGGAACAAGTACCATGGATTGTGAGATCCCACATTGGTTAGGGAGGAGAACGAAACATGTGTGAAAACTTCTCCTTATCATACAAAAAGAGAGATATCCCGGACTTGGAAAGGGCCTTGGCGATACACATCTGGTGTTTGCTTAATGGATAGAATAGATAGTGGTTTGTAGACCCAATATCATGGTGGAGCTGGTGCTTGGCCTTTTATCCAACGCTTACTATCAGCTTGGCCTTTTANGATTGTGAGATCCCACATTGGTTAGGGAGGAGAACGAAACATGTGTGAAAACTTCTCCTTATCATACAAAAAGAGAGATATCCCGGACTTGGAAAGGGCCTTGGCGATACACATCTGGTGTTTGCTTAATGGATAGAATAGATAGTGGTTTGTAGACCCAATATCATGGTGGAGCTGGTGCTTGGCCTTTTATCCAACGCTTACTATCAGCTTGGCCTTTTATCCAACGCTTACTACGGTGGGTCTTTCAGGGCGGCAGGCGTTTCAACTCCCAAGTGCTTGGTGCTCCAAATAAGCCCTTTTGGATATGTAATCATATGG
>NC_036638.1:10101636-10124787 GCF_002806865.2 Cucurbita pepo subsp. pepo
AATAACTCCCCGTGCATAATGACAACTAAACACAAAAAAAAATTTAACTAATAACCACTAAACATAAACACAAACCGCAGGGACTTCAACCACAACCACATCCACACCTCTTGTCTTGTCTATACAATTTAGCTCCACATATTCATTTGTTTATACGGCAAGTTTTCTATCTTCATCATAGAACTGATAACATATTAGAGGAAAGGAGAATAAGAGAGTACTTGGATTCGTCACCGTTGCTTTGTAACAAGCCCAAGCCCACCGCTAGTAGATACTATCTTCTTTAGGCTTTTTCTGTTGGGTTTTCCTTCAAAGGTTTTATCCAAAGTGGATAATATCTGCTAGTAGTGAGCTTGGTGTGCCAGCGAGAATTTGGGGGTGGACACCGGACATTGTGCCAGCAAGGATGATGGGCCTCTTGTGACCTTTCCTTTATAAGGCTTCCTTGCTCACATTTAAAGCTGAAAAAGATTAAATATCCATCGTGGAGTCTCCTATTGGTTTGTTAAGTATCTGCAGGTCTCGTTGTTTCAAATTAAAATCTTGCATGTCCTTTTTGACATGAATTGGGTCTAGAGTTGTTTCATAACACGGTTCAAGCACGTCATTATCAAAAAAATTGCTTCCAAATTTGCTTTAGCATAATGATTTTGTTACACCGTAAAATAAAATAGACTAAACATACAAGCAAACTAGATTTATACATTTTGGTTGAGTTTTCTTAGTAACATTATTAATATGACACACTTTATAATCGTTACAAATGATTTAATTCAAATTGTTCACGTGGAGAGATGTGAATGAGGGTATCCTATATGATAAGAATCGCTCCTTAGCCACTCAAGCACGTAACATTCGTTGGCAAATATTATTTTTAATTTTATAAATTAGGTCAATTTGACTTCGTTAGATTAAAAGAGATCGAGAATAAATTCCGGCCACAAACGTCATCAGTCGGAAGACTATAAATATCCGCAATATGTTTGGTAAAAAAATATTTGGAGTAAGAAAATAAGAAAATAAAATAAAAGAAGGAAATAGTTGGAAGTAAGAAAATAAAGAAAGAAAAAGTAAAATTTGAAGTAAGAATTAATTAATTAATAATATCTGTTTAGTAAGAAGGTGGGAGTGAATAGAAACAGTAAATTTGAGGTAAGCTAAGTGAACAGAATCAAAAGATAAAACAGTAAATTTGAGAAGGTAAGAAACTCCATCAAAACGTTTATTTATTTTATTTAGTCTTTTGTTGTGTCGTTTTTAAAGATATTTTCAAAACACGCAAGTCCATGGCTGTGTTTTAAGATGAATGTGACGTCTTATGAAAGATTAAATGAGGTATTTCCACATTCAATGTTTATAATATGTCTACAATAGTGACATTAAATTAAGTAGAAAATTTCATATTGTTACCTATTATCGTTGAATGAAGATTTGAGATGAAAAACGATTGATGAAAATTCTTGCAANGTATTTCCACATTCAATGTTTATAATATGTCTACAATAGTGACATTAAATTAAGTAGAAAATTTCATATTATTACCTATTATCGTTGAATGAAGATTTGAGATGAAAAACGATTGATGAAAATTCTTGCAAGGGAGGTAGAAACGTTACGCAATAAACACGTTCCTCTTCTCATGATTTTGTAGANCATATTATTACCTATTATCGTTGAATGAAGATTTGAGATGAAAAACGATTGATGAAAATTCTTGCAAGGGAGGTAGAAACGTTACGCAATAAACACGTTCCTCTTCTAAGGAATCAACTGGTTGAGGAAGCCATATAAAAATGAGGAGAGGATGAACATAACTATTTGTAGAAGGAGAACATTTTAGGGCCAAAGATTTAAAAGGAAAGACGAGTAATATTCTAACAATTTTTTTAAAAAAAAAAAAAAAAATATATATATATATATATATATATATTTATGTGTATATATATATATATACATACGTATATATATGTATGTATCTATATCTATATATATACATACATATACATACATATGTAGATATATACATAATACATATCTATATAGTTATTTGTATATATATCGATACATACATGTATATATATCGATACTACATACATATATGTACGTATATATATAAGATAAATAAAATCAAAAGATTTTTANATATATATCGATACTACATACATATATGTACGTATATATATATAAGATAAATAAAATCAAAAGATTTTAAAGAAGAGAATTGGTAACTTTTTGTTTTTAAAAATTATCCTACGAAAAAATTTACATTTTTATATTTTTAATGTATTTAAATTCTGAATTTTAAAATTTAAAATATAGTGTATAAAAAAAAGGTTGGTATTATATAATATATCTATTATTATATCTAACCTTGTTCTTATTTAATCTTTATTTAGTACTCCTTTTAAAAAAAATTATGTATTTAATGTTAAAATAAAAGGTTAATAATATTTGCTAGGTCATTATTTTAAGACTCTTTTTTTAAAAAAAAGATAAATCTTTCAAAAAAAAAAAAATTTATTTAATAGTTAAAGATAAAAAGTGGATAATATTTGCATTATATCATTTTAAATTTGAATTCCAATTTGGTTTCCAATTGTTTAAGGAAATCATATATTCTTTTTGTATATATTATCTCGACTTCGCTTTGGTTATCATGTGAAACAGTTCTTTTAATCACTTTTTTTTAATATGGAGTATCTTTATCATGGAAGCTCCATCAATAGTATGTCACTACAAATTGAAGCGTATTGTTTCAAACTTTAACAACTTCACCTAACTTCATCGTATGTTGAACCCATCAAACTCACGTTAATGGTCCAAGTCATTTGCAATCACTTCCTCATAGAAGAAAATGGTAGTTTATTATTGTCGAGGCAACATGAATCCCGAAAGTTTTTCTTCCTAACTCGTCAATTTCCTCTCAAAAACTTTGACGACGACGACGATGCAACCTTGCTACAGTTCTTATCGTCCAAGTTCAGAAGATAGAATAACCTCATTCTTGATGCTAAGGTTATCACAGACAAATAATAAACCACGGGAGAAGAATCAAAGAAATTGCAGATTTAGGTAGGCTTGGAAACGTTTTTCATCTAACAGTTACATTGAAATTATGGAATGTTGCAACCCATCATGTGAGATCGTTCATAAGTGAAGACTCGATGGTTCCTACGAGCAAAATTGCTATTGAGATGTTAAGTAGAGTAACTATTGAGAAAATACGAAGGGATGAAAGTGGTGTAATTTGCATGGAAAAGATTAGAAAAGAGGAAGTGAAATATTACTATTGGAGATGCCTTGCATGTTTTTCATGAAGAATGCTTAAGAAGTTGGGTGAACAAAAGTCATCATTGTCCTATTTGTAGATTTGAGATGCCTATAGATGGTGGTGTTTTTTTTTTTTTTTTCATTGTTACTGAGTTTAGTATAGAAATAATTTATTATTTTATATCTTTTTCATTAAAATGATATGGACAATAATAAGTCGATGCACTTGCTTCAAACGAATAAATGAAGAAGTATAGTTCTGGGTTAGCTGTATTAGATAAATATGATCAAGAAAAACGCTCCAAATCTCTCGAAGCAGGTGGCAGAGAAAGAAGACAGTGTGGAAAAACATCCATGGAAGCCTCGGGATTGTCAGAAGGATAAGCTTGACTTATACATGATTTAGAGCGTTTGGTACCATTTTTTAAGCTTCAAATACAAACATGCATAACATTACTTCGAAAATCAAAGATGTGAGTTAATAAGCTTGATTTATAGATGGCACGATTCAAAGTTATTAACCGTGGAGTATTTCTAGGAGAAGAATTGTTAGTATTTTTGTCTTTTTAAATAGTCATTAGTCATATGTTTTATTAAGAAAATAGTATAAGTATGGAGAAACCCTCTTCTCAAATTATTGTGTTATTTATTTCGTTTTTTTTTTCTATTTTTATTATTAGTTTCCGTGTGTTTCAATCATGTCAAAATTTAATGCAACTTATTGCTAATTTAAATTAGTCGAGATTAATTTGAATAATATATTAGTTATAAAATATATCTTAGATATTAGTAATCCTTTAATATTTTTTATTTGATTTGTAGTAATATTTTATTTTATTATCAAGAATTAGTATATTTTACTTTATCCTCAAAATTTAATTAGTTTATATTTTTGTTATTTGTCAGTATTAGTTGGTATCGTGTATCCTATCTATCAATATCAATCAAGATTTAACTTTCAATTCCAATTCTATTTCTCATCCTTTTAACTCTCTTTTATTTTATTTCTGTTTTTAGAAAATTTTATTTTATTTTAGTTAAATCATAGTAATTATAGGTAGTTTTATTTTAGATCTATTTTTAGAAAATCAGAGGTCTATTTGCTAGATCTATATTAGGAAGATAAACAAAATCGTTTGACCAATAAAAATATGGTAAGATTTAGAAAACGATTAAAAAAATAGACAAATAAAAATATGGGAATAGAATTAAATTTTTTCTTTTATTTTATTTTAATTCCATTTTTAGGAAATATTTATTTTAATTCGGTTTTTAGGAAATATTTATTTTAAATCTATTTTTAGGAAATATTTATTTTTAATTATAGCTTAGATCTTTCCTAATTCTATTGGAATGATGTATCTTTCTTAATTTCTTGCAACTATGTATCTTCCACAAAAATATGTGGAAGAGAGGAAGATTTAGAATTCATTAATAAAAATATATGCTCGAATTAAAACTTTTCTTCTTTTATTTTAATTCTCTTCTTAGGAAATAACACCTATTATATATCTTTTCTAATTCTGTTGCAATTAGAAAGATCGAATTAAAAATTATCAGATCCTAGTCGTGCATAAAAACAGATTTTGAAAACAGACTTACTTTACAATATGCTAATAAAAATATGGGAATAAAATTAAATTGATAAAAAAAATGTAGGAGGAATTGATTAACAAAACAAAATGGAGAGTAAACACAGATAAATAGAAGAAAAAAAAGATTTAGTGATTTAAAAACTAAAATTAAACACAAATACAAAAATATATACTGAGAGTAAGAAAAAATATAACATTTAGAGAATAGAGTTAGGATAAAATAAAATTACAAAGGATAAGAAAGTATCATGCAAATTAAAACAACTCTATCTATTTTACTGTAAAAACAACTATTAGTAATGATAGAAAATGAAATTTTTAATAAGAATAGAATGATATAGATATATATATATATAATATTCCGAGACTTTTTTACTCGTGTAAAAACTTTAATGTTCGCATAAAATCTAACATATGTACCATTGGAAATAAGAGGGATAATTTTACCAAAGTATAAATTTGAAACTGACGCCATAAGTTCACATAAATTGACTTGAATTTCAAAGGACAAACTTTTGTCACGAGCTCACATAAGTTAGCTTGGATTTCAAAAGACAGAATCGAACTTTAAATTAGTGACAACACCTTAAGCTAATAAGTTAGGTGGTCTTACTATAGGATAGGCTAGAAATTGTACGAGTTACAATTTATGATGTATGAGCTATGATAATATATGAGTTATTAAGATGTATGAACGGTATCGTATGATGTCGTATACTAGTATATAATGATGTATTAGCTATAATGATGTATGAGTTATGATGTTGTATGAGCGGCGTCGTATGATGTCGTATACTAGTATATAATGATGGATAAATTATGATGATTTATGAGCTATGATGCATGATGATATGTGTATGTACATACATACATGTGTACATATATATATATACATGTGTATATATATATATATACATGTATACATACATATATATATATATATACATGTATATATACATATATATATATATATACATATATATATATATATATATATATATATATATATAAATGATGCATGACGTACATATTATGTGTGATGCACGTGATGGCTTATTGATGAGTACGATTTTGCATGACATTTTGTTTAGTATGACGATGTTTTCCATATTTAGCATGCATGCTATATGATGATGAGTGTTATATTGCTTCATATGGTTAGATATACCTAGGACACAACTCTAAGAACATCAAAAGAATATTAATATAAATATCCTCATGTGTTACTTAATGTAACAAAAAATGAGACTAGAGGGTTGTGTCAAGCAAGACATTATGATGGGATTTAAAGAGACCACATGAATGTTGTATGTTCATAAGCATATTTTAGGTTATAATAGTTGTTATGCATTGTTTTAAATTATTTTGTATTAGTTTTTATTTTCTCTAAATTTTAATATTTTGTATTTAAACACGTAAGATCATGATTGTGTTTTTCAGAGAAAAAAATGTTTTTAATGTTTTCGATATTTATACCATAGATGACGTTTTCTTTTAAGAGTTATATTTCTGCATGAGAAATGAGTCTGAGACATTAGTAGATACTCTAAGTAGGTAGAACTTTAGGGTCGTTATAACTAATACACCACTTTTATATTGTATCACTTTTAAAAATGAATACGAAAACAATTATCGATAGAAACAAAATTAAATACGACACACTTATCATTTGTAGTCTATTGATAAGGTAAAAAGATGATAAACATATCCATTACATTTACTAGTGATATACGAAGATAAAAAAAATTAGACGCCGTAGATTTATCATTTTGAGAGGTTTGACGATAGATGAGTGGTTTTCTTAATTTTGTTGTTATCTAACCTCAAATAAACAGACTTGTATGTTCATTTATTTAAATATGATTAAAGCTCAATAATTTAACGATAACTATTTGATAAAAAAAAAAAATTCTTTTATAAAATTGCATAATTAAAATTGTTTTAATAGACAACATTTATTTAGCATGCATTTTATAAGCATTCAATGTGATATACAAGAATTTTAACCATCACATCCTCCATCGTACTTATTAAATATTAGTCACCTTTAAATCAATTTGAAAAATATGGAACGTGCCTTAATTAAACCACACCTACATAATTGAGTATCTAAATTTGTCAAAACGTGATATGAGAGGATTCCTAGAGCACAAATGGTGACTCAAAAAAGGTAACATTAAAAAAAAATAATAAAAAATAACATTCCACCGTTAGAATTAAAATTATATGAAAATATTTTTAACCTGATTCTAATTAGATGGAAATATTTTCCTTCTATAATTAATATTAAGGTTAGGTGAAGTTTTCCTAAAATAAAATAAATGAAAATGATTACATATATTTCTTGTAGCATAATTAGTTTCCAAAAATTATTGGTTACCAATAAATTAGGAAAACTCATCCAATGGAATATAATTATGGTTTAAAGATAGAAATAAATTTACCAACGACTATTATTACATTTCTAAATTAGTTGTTCACTAGAGTTTATATAAAGTTTGATGTCATAGTTAGAATATGTAAAGACAAAATGGGCTTGCTTAAAAATGTCAATATGGTTTATGCCTTCTTGTTCATCTCTCTAGTTGCTATTTCGTCCAATCTTAATGGTCTCGAGGCAAAGTGGGATGAGATTTAAATTATTTTGTATTTGTTTTGATTTTCTCTCAATTTTAGTATTTTTTATTTAAAAACGTAAGACCATAACTATGTTTTTAAGAGAAGAAAATGTTTTTAATGTTTTTGATATTTATACTATAGATGACGTTTTCTTTTGAGAGTTATATTCCCACATGATAGATGAGTCTGAGACATTAGTAGAGACTCTGAGTATATAGAACTTTAGGGTCGTTACAACTAATACACTACTTTCATATAGTATCATTATAGCTTTTTAAAAATGAATACGAAAACAATTATTGATAAAAACAAAATTAAATACGATACATTTATCATTTTTAGTCTATTGATAAGACAAAAAGATGATAAACATATCAATTACGTTTACCAGTGATATACGAGGATAAAAAAAATAGATTTATCATTTTGAGAGGTTTGACAATAGATGAGTGGTTTTCTTAATTTTGTTGTCACCTAGCATTATTTGATAAAAAAAAAAATTAATTTTTTTATTTATAAAATTGCATAATTTAAATTTTTTGAATACACAACGTTTATTTAGCATGCATTTTCTAAGCATTTAATGTGATATACAAGAATTTTAACCATCACATTCTCCATCCAAACTTATTAAATATTAGTCACCTTTAAATCAATTTAAAAAATATGGAATGTGTGTTAATTAACCCGTTCCTACATAATTGCGTATCTAAATTTGTCAAAACCTCGTATGGAAGGATTCCTACACAAATGATAGTGACTCAGAATTAAAATTAGATGGAAATATTTTTAACAGGAAATATTTCCTTGTAGAATTAATATTAAAGTTAGGCTGAGTTTTTCTAAAATAAAATAGATGGAAATGATTAGATATATTTCTTACATGGAATAATTAATTTCTAAATATCATTGGTTACTAATAAATTAGGAAAACTCATAAAAAAAAATCATTATAGATGGTAAATTGTTTAAAGATGGAAATATAATTACCAACCCCTATTACTATCTTTCTAAATTAATTATNAAAAAAAAAAAAAAAAAAAAAAAAAAAAAAAAAACCATGAAGTTAAAACAACACTATCTAATTTTTTTTTATTAGTAATTCCATCCATTAGTAAGGATAGAAAATAATTTTTTTTAATAAAAATAGAATGATTTAGATTTATATATAATATTTCAAGATTTTACTCCTACAAAACTCTAATGTTGACTTCATGAGCTCACATAGATTGATTTGTATTTTAAAGGACAAAATCGAACTTTAAATTAGTGACAACAACTTAAGCTAATAAATTAAGTGGTCTATACTCTAGGATAGACTAGAAATTAGNTATATAAAGTTGTGATTTCATAGTTAGAATATTGTGTGAAGACAAAATGGGTTTGCTTAAAAATGTCAATATGGTTTATGCCTTCTTGTTGATCTCTCTAGTTGTCATTTTGNAGTATATGATGATGGATGAGTTATGATGATTTATGAGTTATGTTGCATGATGATATGTGTAATATATATATATATATTATATGATGTATGACGTTCATATTATGTGTGATGCACGTGATGACTTTATGATGAGTACGATTTTTGCATGACATTTTGTTTAATACAATGATGTTTTCCATACTTAGCATGTTATATGATGATGAGTGTTATATTGCATCATGCCGTTAGATCGANTAGGCACTAAGAGGCGTGTACCAACTGGCCCAAATCCAGCAATATCTCCTGAAACTCCTCCATTGGGTCTAGGCATTAAGAGGCGTGTACCAACTGGCCCAAATCCAGCAACATCTCCTGAAAGCCCTCCCTCAAGTTTAGGCACCAAAAGACGTGTCCCAACTGGACCAAATCCAGCAACATCTCCCGAAATGCCCCCATTGAGTCTAGACACTAAGAGGCGTGTACCAACTGGCCCAAATCCAGCAACATCTCCCGAAACTCCTCCATTGGGTCTAGGCATTAAGAGGCGTGTCCCAACTGGCCCAAATCCAGCAACATCTCCTGAAACCCCTCCTTTAAATTTATTATGAGAATCTAAAACTTTTATAATAAGATTTCTTTACCTTTTATTCCCAAAGCTCCTTTACCTATGAAGATATAATTTTATTTTCTACATCATTGATTAATATTATATAATTTAATAATTATAGACACAGAGAACCACATGGGTAGATTTATCATCTTGAAATGTTTGATGATAGAGGGGTAGTTTTCTTAAATTTGTTGTCACGTGTTATCAAACAAATAGACTTGTATGTTTCTTTATTTAAATATGATAAAATTAGATGATTTAACAGTAACTATTCAATAAAAATTCTTCTTAATTTGTTTTTTTTTATAAATGGAATAATTTAAAATTATTTTTGTAATAGTCCAATATATAAATAAATAAATAATAATAAAAAATTAAATATCATTTATTACTATCTTTCTAAATTAGTTTTTCACAAAGGTGAGTTTAGAGATAGAATATTTGTGTGAAGACAAAATGAGTTTGCTAAAAAATGTTAATATGGTTTATGTCCCTTGTTGATCTCTTTCGTTGCTATTTTGTTTGATCTCAATGGTCTTAAAATATTTTTATTCTAAAATTATGATAATAATATTTCTTTACCTTATATTCAAAATCTNTTGATCTCTTTCGTTGCTATTTTGTTTGATCTCAATGGTCTTAAAATATTTTTATTCTAAAATTATGATAATAATATTTCTTTACCTTATATTCAAAATCTCTCTTACCCATGAACATATAATTTTAATTTCTACCTCGTTGATTAATACCATAAATATGGAAGTTAATGGGAAGACTTTAGCTTTTTCTCAAAAATAAAAAAAATAAATAAAAAAAATAAAAAAATAATAATGGGTAAAAAAGTTTTGCATAGGATCAAATAAATAGCCTTGTATGTTCATTTATTTAAATATGATTAAAGTTCGATAATTTAACCATAAAAAATTCTCTTATAAAATTGCGTAATTAAAATTATTTTAATAGACAACAATTATTTAGCATGCATTTTTTCTGAGCATNCTTGTATGTTCATTTATTTAAATATGATTAAAGTTCGATAATTTAACCATAAAAAATTCTCTTATAAAATTGCGTAATTAAAATTATTTTAATAGACAACAATTATTTAGCATGCATTTTTCTGAGCATTCAATGTGATATATAATAATTTTATCCATCACATTCTCCATTAAACTTATTAAATATTAGTCACCTTTAAATGAATTTGAAAAATATGGAACGTGGCTTAATTAAACCGCTCCTACATTGAATATCTAAATTTGTCAAAATCTGATATGGGAGGATTACTAAAGCACAAATAGTGACTCAAAAAAGTAACATTAAAAAAAAAAAAAGTAACATTGCATTCTTAGAATTAAAATTATAGGAAATATTTTTAACCAGATTCTAAATTAAATGAGAATATTTCCNACCGCTCCTACATTGAATATCTAAATTTGTCAAAATCTGATATGGGAGGATTACTAAAGCACAAATAGTGACTCAAAAAAGTAACATTAAATGAGAATATTTTCCTTCTAGAATTAAGGTTATGTGAAGTTTTCCTAAAATAAAATAGATGGAAATTATGGATACATTTCTTATAGGCATAATTAGTTTGAAAAAATTATTGGTTACCAATAAATTAGGAAAAGTCATCCAAAACAAAATATCATTATGGATTGTAAATTGTTTAAAGATGAAATATATTTACTATTACTACATTTCTAAATTAGTTGTTCACAGAGTTTATATAATGGTAGAATTTAGAGGTAGAATATTTGTGTGAAAACAAAATGAGTTTGCTCAAAAAATGTCAATATGGGTTATGTCCTCTTGTTGATCTATTTTGTCCAATCTCAATGGTCTTAAATTTTTTTTATTCTAAAACTATGATAATAATATTTCTTTATCTTATATTTAAAATTTCTAGACCATATAATTTTAATTTCTTCCTCATTATTAACATTTATAATTTAACAATTATGGACATAAATATGGAATTAATTGGGGAGTTTTAACTTTAAGTAAAACCCAAATAAATGAAGGAAGAAAAAAAGAATACATTAAAGAAAATCTCTCCCCACACCCATACTTCTTCCTACTAACGTCTCATCTCTTCTCCAAACTATCTTTCTTCTCTTTACTAACATCTCATCCCTTTTCTAAACTATCTTTCGTTTTTGCAAAAACAACCCCTCACACCCGAATATNTGATGTATATTACGTAGATTAAATTATCAGATTATAACCAAATAATCAATTAATCGGCCATAATATAAAAAGGAAGAAGAAATAGAATTGATTCACACAATAGTCCAATAAAAATATGGGAATAGAATTTAAAAAACAGAAATCTTTAATTTTAATTCTGTTTTTAAGGAATTTTATTTTATTCCTATTTTTAAGAAATCACAACAATTATAAACAAAAATAAGGGTAAGATTTAGAAAACGATTTAGAAAACAAAATCGATTGACCAATAAAAATATGGTAAGATTGAGAAAACGATTAACAAAAATAAACAAATATTAATATGGGAATAGAATTAAAATTTTTATTTTATTTTATTTTAATTCTATTTTTAGGAAAAATTTATTTTAATTCTATTTTTAAGAAATGAAGACAATTATTTAGATTTCCTCCTGAAATTATAACTCAGATCTTTCCTAATATTTTTTTCAATTATGTATCTTCCCTAATTTCTTGCAATTATGTATCTTCTCCAACAAAAATAGGCCAAACATTTAGAATTCATTAACAAAAATAAGCCAATAAAAGTATAGAAATTGAATTAAAATTTTTCTTTTCTTTTATCTTAATTCTATTCTTAGGAAATCTCACCAATTGTATATCTTTCCTTGCAATTATGTATCTTTAGCAATTTTATATCTTTCCAAATTTCGTTGCAATTACTTGGATTAGAAATTATCAAACTATACAGATTTTGAAAATTAGTTAATAAGTTAACAATAGACGAATAAAAATATGGGAATAAAATTAAATTGGTAAAAAAAAATTTAGTTAACAAGTTAACAATAGGCGAATAAAAGGATGGGAATAGAATTAAATTGGTAAAAAAAAATTAAATGCAGAGTAAACACATAAAGATAAATACAAAGAAAAAAAAGAAAGATCGAGTGATTTAAAAACTAAACACAAACACAAAAATAAATACAAAGAAGAAAAAAAAGAAAGGTAACATTTAAGGATTAGAATTAAAAGATAAAACAAAATAAAATTACAAATGAAAAGGAAGTACCAGCCAAGTTAAAACAACTTCATCTATTTTTTTAAACAGTAACACCAACCATGGGTGATGATAGAAAATGAAATTTTTAATAAAAATAGAATGATATAGATATATATATAATATTCCAAGACTTTACTCCTACAAAACTCTAATATTCTCATAAAATCTAGCATAAAATCTAACACATGGACCATGATAAATAGGAGGAATAATGTTATAGACGTACGAATTTGAAACTGACACCATAAGCTCACATAGATTGACTTGGATCTCAAAAGACAAACTTTTGTTATGAGCTCACATAGATTGACTGGATTTCAAAGGACATAATCGAACTTTAAATTAGTGACAATAACTTGCTAATAAGTTAAGTGGTCTTACTATATGATAGACTAGAAATGGTATGAGTTACAATTTATGATATATGAGCTATGATGATATATGAGTTATGATGATGTATGAACAGTATCGTATAATGTCGTATACTAGTATATAATGATGTATGAGCTATGATGATGTATGAATTATGATGTTGTATGAGCGGCGTCGTATGATGCCGTATACTAGTATATGATGATGGATGAGTTATGATGATTTATGAGTTATGATGCATGATGATATGTGTAATATATACATATATGTACATATGTACATATGTACATATATATGTATTAAATGTATATATATATGTATGTAGATATATACATATACATATACATATGATTAGTACATATTATGTGTGATGCACGTGATGGCTTTATGATGAGTACGATTTTTGCACGACATTTTGTTTAATATGATTATGTCGTTAGGTCGACCGAGGACACAACCCTAAGAACATGAAAAGGATATTAATATAAATATCTACGATCATGTGTTACTTAATGTAATCAAAAGATGAGACTAGAGGGTTGTGTCAAGAAAGACATTATGATAAGATTTAGAGAGACCGGAATGTTCATAAACATATTTTAAGTTAGAATAGTTGTTAGGCATTTCATTGTTTTAAATTATTTTGTGTTTGGTTTTATTTTCTCTAAATTTTAGTATTTTGTATTTAAACACACAAGACCATGACTATGTTTTTTCAGATAAGAAAATGTATTTAATGTTTTCGATATTTATACTATAGATGACGTTTTCTTTTAAAAGTTATATTTTCGCATGAGAAATGAGTCTGAGACATTAGTAGAGACTCTGAGTATATAGAACTTTAGGTTCGTTACAACTAATACACCACTGTTATATTGTATCATTATAGACTTTTAAAAATGAATACGAAAACAATTATCGATAGAAACAAAATTAAATACGATACATTTACCATTTTTAGTCTATTGATAAGATAAAAAGATGATAAACATATCAATTACATTTACTAGTGATATACGAGGATAAAAAAAAATCGTAGACTTATCATTTTGAGAGGTTTAATGATAGATGAGTGGTTTTGTTAATTTTGTTGTCACCTAACATCAAATAAATAGACTTGTATGTTCATTTATTTAAATATGATTAAAATTCGATAATTTAACCATAACTATTTGATAAAAATAAATAAATAAATAAATAACTAAATCTTTTAAAAAATTACATAATTTAAAATTGTTTTAATAGACAATATTTATTTAGCATGCATTTTCTAAGCATTCAAGATGATATACAAGAATTTTAACCATCACATTCTCCATAAAGCTTCTAAAAATATTAACCTTTAAATCAATTTGAAAAATATGAAAAGTGTGTTTATTAACGGGCTCATACATAATTAAGTATCTATATTTGTCAAAACGTGATATGAGAGGATTCCTAAAGCACAAATAGTACTAAAAAAAAAAGTAACATGCACTTTCAGAATTAAAATTATATGGAAATATTTTTTAGATAGAAATATTTTCATTCTAGAATTAATATTAAAGTTGGATCGAGTTTTTCTAAAATAAAATAGTTGTAAATGATTAGATAATTTTTTATAGGGCATAATTAGTTTCCAAAAATTATTGGTTCCAATAAATTAGGAAAACTCATAAAAAAAATATCATTATAGATGATAAATTATGGGCCGTTTGATTGAAAGTTTTGTATATAATGAGAAAAAAAATGTCTGAAAATCAAATAACTGTGTTTAGTGTTACCTGGTGAACGTTATTAGAATTTCATATAAATAAAATATTTTTAACAATTTTATTATATTATTTAATTTTAGATTATTAACTAGTTATTAATTATTTTATGTTTATTAAGTCAAATTATTAAAATAATTTTAATAATTAAAATTTAATTTAATTTTTTAGATTTTTGAATTTATTTTTGTTATAAATCTTAATAATTATGGTTTGTAAATTATATAAACTTTTAATGGTAAATATTTAATATTATTAATATTTCAAAATTTAAATGTATAGTAGAGTAAATTATATTAAATGAGTTAAAGTATATCATAAAATTATATAAACTTTCTTTATTTTTATTTGTTAATACATATATTTAGCGGTCAACAGTCGAAGTTATCCATTACGTCGGGAAATACTATGGACCAGTTGAAGTTATCCATAAGGTCGGAAAGGCATCATATAAAATCCAATTGCTCCCATGGATGTGGACTAGTTCTGTNCTATTTTTTTTGGGTTAAAAATTTCATTTTCTATAGTTACCAATTATTCGTGTTACTTTTTTTAATCTCCAAGCAAAGGAAGCAGGAGAAACTTCAACTGAGGAGACGTCAAGAGTCAACGAACCAAGAAGCAGTTTTCAACAATTCCTTATAGATTGGAAGAGACGTCACAACACTGAGATCAACTGGAAGCATGTTGAAGAGACCTAAAGTTAGCCTCAACCTACAACACCGAGTTGTAAAGAGTAGGTTGACAGAGACGTCAACCAATTGAGTGGGGGAGGATGTCACTGTCATGCTTATTCAAGGCGTGTTGCCTATGACCGCATGACATATGTCCCGGTCTTGCTTGAACGAGTCGGTTGACAGAGACGTCAACCAATTAAGTGGTGGAGGATATCACGGTCATGCTTGTCCAAGGTGTGTTGTCTATGGCTGCATGGAGAATATTTTGGTCTTGCATGCCTGTTTCAAACCCCTTTTACATGCTTTCATCATATATAGGCCTTTACCATTTCATGTTGTGTCAATACGGGGATGTATGACCGTTCACCAAAACCATGTCTACACTCGCTAGGGCTAAAATTTTCCAAAATGTACTGTACGAGATATGACTAGTTGTCACTTCTTCCTACCCTCAGTATATGCTATTTAAGTCGTGATATTTCTTTATTTGCTTATAGTCTTATAACGTTGCTTTCTTCAATTCTTCAAATTGTCAAATGTATTTTCTTACTCACATTTCTAAACCTTTTCTCGCAACGTGACTCGAGGTGCAAAAATACGCCCAACGTAGTCCATGACGTCAGAATTTCTCATGGTCGACTTGTTCGCTTGGTTAATTATTTAGTTTTTTATATTTTTTTATCNGACGTCCGAATTTCTCATGGTCGACTTGTTCGCTTGGTTAATTATTTAGTTTTTTATATTTTTTTATCATTTTATTTATAATTTAATATTATCTATTGTATAAAAAGTTCGAGGTTATTATTATAATCTTAAATAATACGTATGACATAAAGAGGATCATATTTAAGTAATAACTTAAATGGTCTATAGTATACGGATAAGGTTGAGTTGTCTTAGTAACATTATTAATATAACACATTTTATAATTGTTACAAATGATTTAATCCAAATTGTTCACGTGTTGAGATGTGAATAAGAGTATCCTATATTATGAATTTGTATAAGATTGAACCACAAAATATTTAATTTTTTTTAATAAATCCGTTAATTAAGAAAAATAATATTTCACAAAATGATCGTATATGACTCGATCTTAGTTATGAAAGAGCTATGAACTCTTACCGGCGAGAGTTTGTCATTTGATTTTCATATGTGAGAATGAATTTTGTAGTTAATTCAAATATGTCTACCATTTTAGAACTTGACCAAATAGGGAGCTAGAAACATAATCTTATGTAGATGAGATTTTGGGACTTAGACAATAAGGCCCCATCCTTTCCTTAGGTCGAGAGGATTTTAGTTTATGGTTGAATCATAAACAAATTGTTAATTAGATGATCATAAAATGTAATTGCAAGAGTAAAACAAACTTTTGACCTAAATGTAATTACGAATAATTTGGGAAGGATCGCATGTTTGATTATATCAATAGTCGTACAATGAATAAAAATTGATTAACTAAATAATTTAATTAATTATTATGGGAGCTTGTCATCTGAATCAAAAAAAAAAAAAAAAATACATTTGATAACTCATAATAACACTAAAATTATAATAATAATAATAATTATTAATTCTTTTTGGAGTATTCAAATTAATATTTAATTTGGTATTACTCAATATTAATTTTCGAACTTTTAATTTGGTCAAATTGAGAGTTATGCGAGTGTTGTAATTTTTACTCTATTATAAAAGCTAATTTTGACACGCTCATTTTCAAGAATTTTGAATGCGAGGTATGGCTTGTAATAATCTATCTTCAGGGGCATAAGATGATTCTTTCGCCATTTTCGTCTAAATTCCACAATAAGCGGACTTGTAGATGTGGGATTTTGTTAGTGATTCTTTTAGGTCCACATTTTTTATACAAAAGAACAATCTCTGTGTAAAAAAAATAATAGTTACAATGCTACGAGAATTTAACCTTTGAAACTTCTAAAACCTAAATCGTCAAATTAAAATTAAAGCATAAGCTAGAACCAAAAAAAGAAAATTACTGCCAACAAATAAGATCAAAGATGCCCATTGGGATGGATGATGAACACCTGCATAATATTAGAGAGATTAGAGAAAGAGGGAAGCAGGTTGGCTATCTTATTATTGAACATCCTCTAGTGTAGTTGGGGATCACCGGTTCCGCCGCACTCCTCCATTCCCTGGCTGACATGTGACCGCGTTTCTTCCCTCTCTCCGGCGTATTTTCAATTTTTTTGATCTATTTTCTTCCAATTTTTTTTATCTTCCAATCCGTAATCCGATTCAACTAATTTTCTTCATGAACCTTGTAGATCTCATATTCTACTCCTTCGAAACAATTTTCTTATATTTTTCTGATAATCACAGATCTTAATATTCGAGTTCGAATTCGGAGAAAACACGAGTTCTTACCAAAAATCACGTTTTCTTGAAACTCCAATTCGAACGCCAATCTTGGCCGCTTTCACTCCGAAACTTAACCAGTTCACGCTGTTAAGCCATTCTCAGGTTCCTAGTTATGTTTTCGCATCGATTGTGTGCTTTTAGAACTACTGAAGAGGTAGATCTGTGAGCCCCTGATTGGACTTCAAGAACCTGCAAAAAACTGCTTTATCTTTCCACCCTAAGCACTGTCGTGGAACGGAGCCTAACAACTACCAAATCCAACTCCTGAGCCTAGAGGCCGCAGCCAAAACTAGGGTAGAGGAGGAGGATGGAGTTTTGGGGATTAGAAGAGAGAGAAGAAAAAGGAGAAAGGAAGAGAAAACTCTAATCCTGAGGTTAGTTTAGTCTGGGGAGTTGAAAATAAATAAAAGACAAAAAATTTGATACACGATGTTAAGAGGCCCTAGCATCCTTGAAAGTAGGAGCTCTCAACTAGGGGTCTTCTCAAATTTTGACATTATAAAAAGTAGGTTTATAATGATGTCTTCAAGAGACCATGCAAGTTATTTAATATTTATAATTATGATAAAAACTTTTAAATACTTATAAAAAATTTGGACTTTATTTTAACATAAATATATTACTATTTGGATAAAAATTTTGTTTTCATCACTAGTATTCTAAAGTCACAATGTAATAATTTCCCGAACTTAATTTTCACAATAGAGAATAACTCTTGTAGAGAGAGCGGTTAGTCGAATAGAAGAGACCGCACCAACTAGAAGACATGTCAGAAGTGTAGTGAGGTAACCGACTCCACCTCCACCGCCTCTCCCCTTCTCTTTGCGACGGCTCCCACCTCTAAATTTCTTCGAAGCGTGTCCTCCACCGCCTCTCCCCTTCTCTTTACGGCGGCCCCCACCGCCTCTCCCCTTCTCTTCGCGGCGGCCTCCACCTCTAAATTTCTTCGAAACGCATCCTCCACCGCCTCTCCCCTTCTCTTTGCGGCGGCCCCCACCGCCTCTCCCCTTCTCTTTACGACGGCCCCCACCTCTAAATTTCTTCAAAGCGTGTCCTCCACCACCTCTCCCTTTCTCCTTGCGGCGACCTCCCCCGCCTCTTCACTTCTCCTTCCGTCTATCTCTAGATGGCCTATGCTTCAGGTCCAGCGATGAGTCAACAATGACAAGAAATGGATGAGAGAAAAGTGGAAAAATGAATAGCAGGAAGAACCCTACCAAATTCATTTTTTGTTCTTTCTTTTTTATGTTTGGTGATTATGAAGATGGTATGAAGATCCACTACCAATCTCAAAAATTTATAGGAATAATGCACATTTTCAAATAGTAAATACTAAATTTGTCTTTAAAAAAATAGTAAAAAAAAAAAACAAAATAATTTAAATTAAAAAAAAAAGATAGTCTAAAGTTTCAATAATACAATTAAACTTCTAATAAAGCTAAAAAAATGGAATTAAATTTTAAAAAAAAAATTTAAAAAAATATTCTTATAATTAGTTATGAATAAAAATTGTTAATTTTTTTGTTTAAAAATAGTACCTCTAAATTTTCATAAAAATTTCATGCATATATTTAATTTTTTACAAGTTTCATTATAATTTAGTTACGAGGAAAGATATTTGGGAATGAGTTGTGAAAGTGGAGAGTTAGATAAGTTTCATCTTACCTCCATTTCAAATTAAATGAAAATATTTTCATTTAATTTGAAATGATTAGATATATTTTTTTACAGGGCATAATTAGTTTCCGAAAATCATTTGTTACCCATAAGAAAACTCAACCAAAAAATATAATTTATTACTATATTTCTAAATTAGTTGTTCACGTGAGTTTATACAGATGTGAGATTTAGAGATAGAATATTTGTGTGACAATAAAATGAGTTTGCTTAAAAATGTCAATATGGTTTATGTCCTCTTATTGATCTCTCTTTTGTTGTTATTTTGTCTGATCTCAATGGTCTCGAGGCAAGTGGAGTGGCAATGTGCTTTCTTAAATTTAGCAACGTTTCTTGAAACGCCTCCATTGGGTATAGGCACTAAGAGACATGTGCCAAGTGGCCCAAATCCAGCAACATCTCCTAAAAGCCCTCCCTGTGTCCCAACTACTGGACCTAATCCAGCAACATCTCCTAAAATACCTCCATTAGGTCTACCAAATAAAAGGCATGTCCCAACTCGTCAAAAACCAACATCTCCCTAAAGTCCTCCCTCAAATTTAGGAACCTAGAGGCCTGTCCCAACACGACCAAATTCAGCAACATCTCCCGAAACGCCTCCATTAGGTCTAGGCACTAAGATGCGTGTACCAACTGGCCTAAATCCAGCAACTTCTCCTAAAAGCCCACCCTCAAGTTTGACCACCAAGAGGCGTGTCCCAACATAACCAAATTCAGCAACATCTCCCGAAACGCCTCCATTGGGTCTAGGCACTAAGAGGCGTGTACCAACTGGCCCAAATCCAGCAACTTCTCCTGAAAGCCCACCCTCAAGTTTAGCCACCAAGAGGCGTGTCCCAATGGGACTAGATCTAGCAACATCTCCTGAAATGCCTCCATTGGGAGGCACTAAGAGGCGTGTACCAACTAGCTCAAATCTAGCAACATCTCATGAAAGTCATCCCCAAACTTTTGGCACCAAGAGAAGTTTCCCAAGAGGACCAAATTCAACATCTCCCGTAACACCTACATTGCCTCTATGCACTAAGAGGCATGTACCAAATGACCCAAAACCAGTAACATCTCCTGAAAGCCCTCCTCAAGTTTAGGCACCAAGAGGCGTGTACCAAATGGCCCAAAACCAGAAATATCTCCTGGAAGCCATCCCTCAAGTTTAGGCACCTAAGTGGTGTGTATCAAATGGCCCAAAACCAGCAACATCTCCTGAAAGCCCTCCCTCAAGTTTAGGCACCTAAGAGGCGTGTACCAAATGACCCAAAACCAGCAACATCTCTTGAAAGTCCTCCCTCAAGTTTAGGCACCAAGAGGCGTGTCCCAATCAGACCAAATCCAGCAAAATCTCTCGAAAAGCCTCAATTGGGTTTAGGCACCAAGATGCGCATTCCAAATGACCCAAATCCAGCAACATCTCCGGAAAGTCATCCATTAAATTTATTAGGGCCCAAATCCAGCAACATCTCCGGAAAGTATTCCATTAAATTTATTAGGGCCGAAATCTAGCAACATCTCCTGAAAGGCATCCATTAAATTTATTATGATGCCTACTAACCGTCGCAAGCTTAATTAGGTTCTCTAAAGATGTATTACAATGAAGTCTCTAATTTTCTATCTTCTATCTAATGAGATGATTCAACTTTATGGTGAGGGACTCTAACAATGGGCGTGAAAGAGAATAATTTAGTCTTACAAGCCTTTTATTCTAAAACTATGATAATAATATTTCTTCACATTATTTTCAAAATCTCCATTCCCCAAGAACATATAATTTTAATTTCTACCTCATTCATTAACATTAAATATATATATATATATATATATATATATATAATATTCCAAGACTTTACTACGGCAAAAAAAATTTTAAAAATTATAATGTTCTCATAAAATTTAACACATGGACCATTGTAAATAACATAAAATTTAACACATGGACCATTGTAAATAACATAAAATTTAACACATGGACCATTGTAAATAAGAGGAATAATGTTACAGAAGAACGAATTTGAAATGACGTCTGACATGCCTGTTGTATGTTCATAAGCATATTTTAGGTTAGAATAGTTGTTATGCATGGTTTTAAATTATTTTGTATTTCTTTTTATTTTCTCTACATTTTAGTAGTATTTATACACGTAAGACTATGACTGTGTTTTTTAGAGAAAAAAATGTTTTTAATGTTTTCGATATTTATACTATAGATGACGTTTTCTTTTAAAAGTTATATTTCAACATAAGAAATGAGTCTAAGACATTAGTAGAGACTCTGAGTATGTAGAACTTTAGGGTCGTTACAACTAATACACCACTTTTATATTGTATCATTATAGACTTTTAAAAATGAATACGAAAACAATTATTGATAGAAACAAAATTAAATACGATACACTTATCATTTTTAGTCTATTGATAAGATAAAAATATGATAAACATATCAATTCCATTTACTAGTGATATAGGAGGATAAAAAAAATTAGACACCCTAGATTTATCATTTTGAGAGGTTTGATGATAGAGTGGTTTTCTAAATTTTGTTGTCAGCGAGCATCAAATAAATAGCCCTGTATAATTTAAAATTGTTTTAATAGACCACATTTATTTAGCATGCATTTTCTAAGTATTCAATGTGATATACAAGAATTTCAACCATCACATTCTCCATCAAGCTTATTAAATATTAGTCACCTTTAAATCAATTTGAAAAATATGGAACGTGCGTTAATTAAACAGCTCTTACATGATTGAGTATTTAAATTTGTCAAAACATGATACGGGGGGATTCCTAAAGCACAAATGGCAACTCAAAAAAGGTAATATTAAAAAAAAAAAAAAGTAACATTGAATTATATGGAAATATTTTTAACCAGATTTTAAATTAGATGGAAATATTTTCCTTCTAGAATTAATATTAAAGTTACGTAAAGTTTTCCTAAAATAATATAGATGGAAATGATTAAATATATTTTTTATAAGCATAATTAGTTTTAAAAAATTATTGGTTACCAATAAATTAGGAAAACTCATCCAAAAAAATATCATTATGATGGTAAATTGTTTAAAGATAGAAATATATTTACCACCTGATGTTACTACAGTTCTAAATTAGTTGTTTGACGGTTTATATAAAGTTGTGATTTCATAGTTAGAATACTTGTGTAAAGATAAAATGGGCATACTTAAAAATGTCAGTATGGTTTATGTCTTCTTGTTCATCTCTCTAGTTGCTATTTTGTCCACTCTCAATGGTCTCGAGGCAAAGTGGGATGAGGGTGGCAATGTGCTTTCTTTGGGTCTCAAAAGACGTGTACCAACTGTACCAACTGGCCTAAATCCAGCAAATCTCCTAAAAACCCTCTCTCAAGTTTAGGCACCAAAAGGCGTGTCCCAACTGGACCAAATCCAGCAACATCTCCCGAAACGCCTCCATTGGGTCTAGGCACTAAGAGGCGTGTACCAACTGGCCCAAATCCAGCAACATCTCCTGAAAGCCCTCCCTCAAGTTTAGGCACCAAAAGACGTGTCCCAACTGGACCAAATCCA
>NC_036638.1:10126528-10135378 GCF_002806865.2 Cucurbita pepo subsp. pepo
AACCAAATTTAGCAACATCTCCCGAAACGCCTCCATTGGGTCTAGGCACTAAGAGGCGTGTACCAACTGGCCCAAATCCAGCAACTTCTCCTGAAAGCCCACCCTCAAGTTTAGCCACCAAGAGGCGTGTCCCAATGGGACTAGATCTAGCAACATCTCCTGAAATGCCTCCATTGGGAGGCACTAAGAGGCGTGTACCAACTAGCTCAAATCTAGCAACATCTCATGAAAGTCATCCCCAAACTTTTGGCACCAAGAGAAGTTTCCCAAGAGGACCAAATTCAACATCTCCCGTAACACCTACATTGCCTCTATGCACTAAGAGGCATGTACCAAATGACCCAAAACCAGTAACATCTCCTGAAAGCCCTCCTCAAGTTTAGGCACCAAGAGGCGTGTACCAAATGGCCCAAAACCAGAAATATCTCCTGGAAGCCATCCCTCAAGTTTAGGCACCTAAGTGGTGTGTATCAAATGGCCCAAAACCAGCAACATCTCCTGAAAGCCCTCCCTCAAGTTTAGGCACCTAAGAGGCGTGTACCAAATGACCCAAAACCAGCAACATCTCTTGAAAGTCCTCCCTCAAGTTTAGGCACCAAGAGGCGTGTCCCAATCAGACCAAATCCAGCAAAATCTCTCGAAAAGCCTCAATTGGGTTTAGGCACCAAGATGCGCATTCCAAATGACCCAAATCCAGCAACATCTCCGGAAAGTCATCCATTAAATTTATTAGGGCCCAAATCCAGCAACATCTCCGGAAAGTATTCCATTAAATTTATTAGGGCCGAAATCTAGCAACATCTCCTGAAAGGCATCCATTAAATTTATTATGATGCCTACTAACCGTCGCAAGCTTAATTAGGTTCTCTAAAGATGTATTACAATGAAGTCTCTAATTTTCTATCTTCTATCTAATGAGATGATTCAACTTTATGGTGAGGGACTCTAACAATGGGCGTGAAAGAGAATAATTTAGTCTTACAAGCCTTTTATTCTAAAACTATGATAATAATATTTCTTCACATTATTTTCAAAATCTCCATTCCCCAAGAACATATAATTTTAATTTCTACCTCATTCATTAACATTAAATATATATATATATGTAATATTCCNTTTACTACGGCAAAAAAAATTTTAAAAATTATAATGTTCTCATAAAATTTAACACATGGACCATTGTAAATAACATAAAATTTAACACATGGACCATTGTAAATAACATAAAATTTAACACATGGACCATTGTAAATAAGAGGAATAATGTTACAGAAGAACGAATTTGAAATGACGTCTGACATGCCTGTTGTATGTTCATAAGCATATTTTAGGTTAGAATAGTTGTTATGCATGGTTTTAAATTATTTTGTATTTCTTTTTATTTTCTCTACATTTTAGTAGTATTTATACACGTAAGACTATGACTGTGTTTTTTAGAGAAAAAAATGTTTTTAATGTTTTCGATATTTATACTATAGATGACGTTTTCTTTTAAAAGTTATATTTCAACATAAGAAATGAGTCTAAGACATTAGTAGAGACTCTGAGTATGTAGAACTTTAGGGTCGTTACAACTAATACACCACTTTTATATTGTATCATTATAGACTTTTAAAAATGAATACGAAAACAATTATTGATAGAAACAAAATTAAATACGATACACTTATCATTTTTAGTCTATTGATAAGATAAAAATATGATAAACATATCAATTCCATTTACTAGTGATATAGGAGGATAAAAAAAATTAGACACCCTAGATTTATCATTTTGAGAGGTTTGATGATAGAGTGGTTTTCTAAATTTTGTTGTCAGCGAGCATCAAATAAATAGCCCTGTATAATTTAAAATTGTTTTAATAGACCACATTTATTTAGCATGCATTTTCTAAGTATTCAATGTGATATACAAGAATTTCAACCATCACATTCTCCATCAAGCTTATTAAATATTAGTCACCTTTAAATCAATTTGAAAAATATGGAACGTGCGTTAATTAAACAGCTCTTACATGATTGAGTATTTAAATTTGTCAAAACATGATACGGGGGGATTCCTAAAGCACAAATGGCAACTCAAAAAAGGTAATATTAAAAAAAAAAAAAAGTAACATTGAATTATATGGAAATATTTTTAACCAGATTTTAAATTAGATGGAAATATTTTCCTTCTAGAATTAATATTAAAGTTACGTAAAGTTTTCCTAAAATAATATAGATGGAAATGATTAAATATATTTTTTATAAGCATAATTAGTTTTAAAAAATTATTGGTTACCAATAAATTAGGAAAACTCATCCAAAAAAATATCATTATGATGGTAAATTGTTTAAAGATAGAAATATATTTACCACCTGATGTTACTACAGTTCTAAATTAGTTGTTTGACGGTTTATATAAAGTTGTGATTTCATAGTTAGAATACTTGTGTAAAGATAAAATGGGCATACTTAAAAATGTCAGTATGGTTTATGTCTTCTTGTTCATCTCTCTAGTTGCTATTTTGTCCACTCTCAATGGTCTCGAGGCAAAGTGGGATGAGGGTGGCAATGTGCTTTCTTTGGGTCTCAAAAGACGTGTACCAACTGTACCAACTGGCCTAAATCCAGCAAATCTCCTAAAAACCCTCTCTCAAGTTTAGGCACCAAAAGGCGTGTCCCAACTGGACCAAATCCAGCAACATCTCCCGAAACGCCTCCATTGGGTCTAGGCACTAAGAGGCGTGTACCAACTGGCCCAAATCCAGCAACATCTCCTGAAAGCCCTCCCTCATGTTTAGGCACCAAAAGGCGTGTCCCAACTGGACTAAATCCAGCAACATCTCCCGGAACGCCTCCATTGGGTCTAGGAACTAAGAGACGTGTACCAACTGGCCCAAATCTAGCAACATCTCCTGAAAGCCCTCCCTTAAATTTATTATGAGGCCTCGTGATAGTAGCAAGTTTAATTAGGTTCTATAAAGATGTATTACAATGAGGTCTCTAATGTTCTATCTTCTATCTAATGAGATGATCCTCGTTTACTTTAGTCTTAGAATCTTTTTCATCTAAAACTTTTATAATAAGATTTCTTTACCTTTTATTCAAATGCTCCCTTACTCATGAAGATATAATTTTATTTTCTACATCATTAATATATAGTTTAATAATCATGGACACAGAGAACCACGTGGACAGATTTATCGTCTTGAGAGGTTTGATGATAGAGAGATAGTTTTCTTAATTTTGTTGTCATGTGGTATCAAACAAATAGACTTGTATGTTCCTTTATTTAAATATGATTAAAATTTGATAACTTAACCATAACTATTCAATAAAAATTCTTCTTAATTTGTTTTTTTATAAATTGAATAATTTAAAATTATTTTGTAATAGCGTAATAAATAAATAATAATAATAAATACTAATATATATATCATTTATTACTACATTTCTAAATTAATTGTTCATAGAGTTTTTATGAAGGTGAGATTTAGAGGTAGAATATTTGTGTGAAGACGAAATGAGTTTGCTCAAAAATGTCAATATGGTTTGTCCTCTTGTTGATCTCTTTTGTCGCTATTTTGTCCGATTTCAATAGTCTTAAAATCTTTTTATTCTAAAACTATGGTAATAATATTTCTTTACCTTATATTCAAAATCTCCCTTACTTATGAACATATAATTTTAATTTCTACGTGATTGGTCAGCATTTATAATTTAACAATTATGGACATAAATATGGAAGTTAATTGGTGAGACTTCTTTTCTAAAAAAAAAAAATAATAAAAAATAATAATAATTAATGGGTAAAAAAGTTTGCATATTTTTAAATAGGACTAAATACAGTTTCTGAGATATTCTTAAGTAATTTAAACTTTATTTCATATATAACTAATCTAAAGCCCAAATAAATAAAGGAAGAAAAAAAGAATACGTAAGAAAACCTCTCTCCATACTTCTTCCTACTAACGTCTCTTCCTTTTCTAAATATCTTTTGTTTTTGCAAAAACAACCTCTCACACCGGAATATCGGGCTCTGCAAAAACGAAACAGAAAAGCAAAAAAAAAGATGTCTAAGATTTGAGAAAAAAAAGGTATTTTAGGATAGAAACGTATCTAAAAAAATGTCAGATTGTTAAGATATATATTAGATTTTTTTCTTTTCTTTTATTTTAATTTTATTTTCACAAATCACACCAATTATAGCTTATATCTTTCCCTAACCCTATTGCAATTATGTATAATATGTAGATTAAATTATCAGATCCTAGTCAAATAATCGATTAAGATTGGCTAGAATACCGAATATAGAGATAAGAAATAAATACATAGATAAAGAATGAGAGAAAGATTTCCAAATATAGACCCGGGGAAGATTTAGAAAATAGAATTAATTTACAAAAATAGTCAATAAAAATATGATATAGAATTTAAAAAACAAAATAGTCAATAAAAATATGATATAGAATTTAAAAAACAATTTTTTTTTATTTTAATTCGGTTTTTAAGGAAATCATAACAATTATAACTTAGTTCTATTTACTAGTCTATTAAGAAAATAAACAAAATCGATTGACCAATAAAAATATGGTAAGATTTAGAAAACAATTAACAAAAATAAACTAATATTAATATGAAAATAGAATTAAATATTTTATTTTATTTTATTTTAATTATTTTTTTAGAAAATATTTATTTTAATATTATTTTATTTTATTTTATTTTAATTATTTTTTTAGAAAATATTTATTTTAATTTTGTTTTTAGAAAATATTTATTTTAATTCTATTTTTAAGAAATGAGAGCAATTACTAAGATCTTAGATCTTTTTTAATTTTTTTCTGATTATGTATCTTCCCTAATTTTGTGGATCTTCTCTAACAAAAATATGCTAAAAATTGAGAATTCATTAACAAAAATAGTCAAAAATATGGAATAGAATTAAAATTTTCCTTTTTTTTTATTTTAATTCTGTTCTTAGTAAATCACACCAATTATATTTCCCTAATTCTGTTGCAATTATGTATCTTCCCAATTATATATCTTTCCAAATTTTGTTGCAATTACTTATATTGGGTTAGAAATGATCAGATCCTATTCATACATAGAAAAAGATTTTGAAAACAAACTTGTTAACCATAGGCCAATAAAAATATGAAAATATAATTAAATTGGTAAAAAAAGATTTAGATGGAGAGGAATTGTTTAATAAAAATAGGTCATAAAATGTGGAAACAAAATGCAGAATAAACACAGAAAGATAAATACAAAGAAAAAAAAAAGATCGAGTGATTTAAAAACTAAAACTAAAAATAAACACAAAAATAAATACGAGAAAAAAAAATGTAAAGGAAATAGAATTGAAAGATAAAACAAAATAAAATTACAAACTCTATTTATTCTATTTATTTTTTTAAACAGTAACACCAACTATAAGTAATAATAGAAAATGAAATTTTTAATAAAAATAAAATTATATATATATATAATATTCCAAGACTTTACTCCTATAAAAACTTTAATATTTGCATACAATCTAACACATGGACCATGGTAAATAAGAGGAATAATGTTACAGAAGAACAAATTTGAAACTGGCGTCATAAGCTCACATAGATTGACTTGGATTTCAAAAGACAAACTTTTGTCATGAGCTCACATAGGTTGACTTGGATTTCAAATGACAGAATCGAACTTTAAATTAATGACAACACCTTAAGCTAATAAGTTAAGTGGTCTTATTATAGCATATGCTAGAACTTGTATAAGTTACAATTTATGATACAATTTATGATGTATGGGATATGATGATATATTTGTTATGATGATATATGAATGGTATTGTATGATGTCGTATACTAGTATATAATGATGTATGAGCTATGATGATGTATGAGTTATGATGTTGTATGAGCGGCGTCGTTTGATGCCGTATACTAGTATATGATGATGAATGAGTTATAATGATTTATGAATTATGATGCATGAGGATATGTGTATGTACATACATATGTACATATATATATGCACATACATACATGTGTACATATAGATATATACATGTGTACATATAGATATATAACTGTGTACATACAGATATATAACTGTGTACATACACATGTATAGATATACATGTATGTATGTATGTATATATATATATATATACACACATACATGTATATATATATATACATACATGTGTATATATATATACATATATGTATATATATATAGATATGTGATGCATGACATACATATTATGTGTGATGCATGTGATGGTTTTATGATGAGTACGATTTTTGCATGACATTTTGTTTAATATGACGATGTTTTCCATATTTAGCATGCTATATGATGATTAGTGTTATATTGCATCATGTCGTTAGATTGACCAAGACACAACTCTAAGAGTCTTGTATGTTCATTTATTTAAATATGAATAAAGTTCTGTAATTTAAGGATAATTATTTGATTAAAAAAAAAATAATAATTTCTTTTATAAAATTGCATAATTTAAAATTGTTTGAATAGACCACATTTATTTTACATGCATTTTCTAAGCATTCAATGTGATATACAAGAATTTTAACATCACATTCTCGATCAAACTTATTAAATATTAGTCCCCTTTAAATAAATTTAAAAAATATGGAACGTATTTTAATTAAACAGCTCCTACATAATTGAGTATCTAAATTTGTCAAAACCTGATACGGGAGGATTCCTAAAACACAAATGGTGACTCAAAAAAGGTAACATTACGAAAGAGCTATGATCATGTATGAGTTATGATGTTGTATGAGCGGCGTCGTATGATGCCGTATACTAGTATATGATTTAGGAGTTATGATGCATGATGATGTGTATGTACATACATATGTACATATGTGTATACATACATGTGTACATATAGATATATACATGTGTATATATATATATATATATATATATATACACACACACACATGTATATACATATATTTATATATATATATATATGATGCATGACGTACATATTATGTGTGATGCACGTGATGGCTTTATGATGAGTACGATTTTTGCATGACATTTTGTTTAATATGACGATGTTTTCCATATTTATCATGTTATATGATGATGAGTGTTATATTGCATCATGTCGTTAGATCGACCTAGGACACAACTCTAAGAGCATGAAAAGAATATTAATATAAATATCCACGATCATGTGTTACTTAATGTAACAAAAAGATGAGATTAAAGAGTTGTGTAAGAAAGACATTATCGTGGGACATGCATGTTGTATGTTTATAAGCTTTATATTTTAGGTTAGAATAGTTGTGATGCATTGTTTTAAATTATTTTGTATTTGTTTTTATTTTCTCTCAATCTTAGTATTTTGTATTTAAACAGGTAAGACTATGACTGTGTTTTTCAGAGAAAAAAATGTTTTTAATGTTTTCGATATTTATACTATAGATGACGTTTTCTTTTAAAAGTTATATTTTCGCATGAGAAATTAGTCTGAGACATTAGTAGACTCTGAGTATGTAGTACTTTAGGGTCGTTACAACTAATATACCACTTTTATAGTGTATCATTATTGACTTTTAAAACTGAATACAAAAATAATTATCGACAGAAGCAAAATTAAATACAATATACTTATCATTTGTAGTCTATTGATATACGAGGATAAAAAAAATTAGACACCCGTAGATTTATCATTTTGAGAGGTTTGATGATAGATGAGTGGTTTTCTTAATTTTGTTGTCACCTAACATTAAATAAATAGCCTTGTATGTTCATTTATTTAAATATGATTGTCGATAATTTAACAATAACTATTTGATAAAAAAAAAAAAAAAAAAAAAAATTTTTTTATAAAATTGCATAATTAAAATTATTTTTATAGACGACCAGCATGCATTTTTTAAGCATTCAATGTCATATACAAGAAATTTAACCATCACATTTTCCCTCAAACTTATTAAATATTAGTCATCTTNAAAAAAAAAAAATTCTTTTATAAAATTGCATAATTAAAATTATTTTTATAGACGACCAGCATGCATTTTTTAAGCATTCAATGTCATATACAAGAAATTTAACCATCACATTTTCCCTCAAACTTATTAAATATTAGTCATCTTCAAATCAATTTAAAAAAAAAATGGAAGGTGCCTTAATTAAACCACTCTTACATAATTGAATATAATTTGTCAAAATGTCAAAACTTGATAGGAGAGAATTACTAAAGCACAAATGGTGACTAAAAAAAGATAACATTAAAATAAATAACATTCTCTAAAATAACATTTAAATAAATAACATTATAAACGCGGCTCCGCACGCGTGCTCTCGGCTCGGCTTGACGTGTACGGCGGCTCGGCTCCGTCAAAACCCGCGGCTCGGCTCCGTCAAATCCCGCAGCTCAGCTTGGCGGCTTAATTGGTCGGCTCGGCAGCTCAGCTTGGTGAATCAGTATCACTATAATATATCGATTCCAAGTTTTTTGGCCCTTCCGAATCCGTTTCTGCCCTTAGTTTTACCATCCGAGGTCAGTATGGCTCCTAAACGTTAAAGACAGATTAGGTCAGGGGTTTATTTGATAAATAGCATGAGGTTTAGCTAGGGTACCTTATGAAAGGTTCTAAATTTTTATGTGGTTATCATAGGACATATTTAACCGCTGGGATTAGCTCGTTGTGAGTGACTTCAACCAAGACTATCGAGGTAAGTGACCTTACTGTTTGAGTTAACTTTCTACGTGTTGTATGATGGTGCGTGCCCTGTGGCCCCTGCATGCACCATATTTTATGTGATATGATTATGTGATGTATAGATTGTGTTGACCGTAGATTGTGTATGTTATGTGATGTATGAA
>NC_036638.1:10136444-10178279 GCF_002806865.2 Cucurbita pepo subsp. pepo
CAAACCTATCCCTTTCTACCCATAACCTAATCGTATTCTTTCATCAATCTCTCCTATCCATAGCACTCCGGTATGTAACCTAACTCTAACGTTTCATGAACGTATCTTACTCCTATCGTTACATTTCTTTTTGTGCATCCTTCTCGTACCCTATCTCAAACATATCCTTGAGCACATCGTACCATAATTATTATCATACAAACCACATATTATAACATAACATAACATATAGGAAGCATATCGATCCACATACAATTCACACATATCAATATATATGACACGTGCAGAACCACAGGGCACGTGTCAACATCAAATATAACCATGCCGATAGTAAGGTCACTTACCTGGATAGCTTAAGTCGTTGTCACAAATATATCTTTAATAAAAGTTTGATTCCGTTCTTTGAAATCGAGTCAACCTATATGAGCTCATGATATCAGTTTCAAGTTTTAACTCTATAAAATTATTACTCTAATTTACATTGGCCATCTTAAAATTCTGATCTTTCTATTGGACAAAATTTAAAGAAGCTCAATGCCCATAAAGATTCTGATCTCTTCTATTAGACAAGACAAAATTTAAAGGAGCTAAAGGAGCTCACTGCCCTCTGATATTTACTTTTATTGTTAAATACTGTTTAACAAATCTTTACTCAGTCTCCCTCCCTCTCTCTCTCTCTCTTTTTTTTTTCATTCTGTAAATAGGTTTTTCAATTGTGTAAACAGATATTACTGGCCAATTTTAAGTAGGGTAGGATCTTTTAGTCTATAGATCTGCCATCTAAAATTTTATTGAATTTAACCTTATAACCTTATTTAGTATAACTAAAATGCTAACAAAAATCTAATAATTGTATATGGGATCTGATTATTACAGACTATAGGAAAGAAGATTTGATCCTAAATTAATTTCTTATAATCATAACTAAATTAATTTCTTGTAACCATAACCATAAAGAAAAAGGAAATCTGAGATAGGATTTTACCGTAATAACTGATAAACTCTGAATTTGCAATCTGTTGAAAGCCTTGTTGATTTTTTTTTTTTTCCTTCAGTTTTTTAGTTTTTTTTTTTTTTTTTCAGTTGCAATTGGTGAGGAGAGATAATTGTGGGAAGGGATGAAAGGTTAGTGGAGAGAGGTGGGGAAAGATTTTTTTTTTTAATTTTAATTAATTTATTAATTTTTTATTATTATTATTATTTTCACTATTTTTTTTTTATAATTTTTTTTTATTTCTTTATTTCTTTATTTATTTTTGGCTATTACATTTTATATGTGTGTTTTTATATGTATATATATATACACACATGAATATATATATATATAATATATATATATATATATACAAATACATATACATACACACGTGTATATATATATATATATATTTAAATTTTAGGTTTTAAAAATTATGGTATTTTTATACACAAATATATATATAAAAGTCAAATTATACATATAACAATTATGGTATTTTTTATTAAGTCAAATTATCAAATTTTAGGTTTTTGAGTTTATTTAACTAATTTTAAAATTTATTCTCAAATAAATATATTTAATAAAATTATATAAAATTTTGATGGTAAATAATTAATATAATAATAAAATTATCAAATTGAAGAATTTGTTATAGATATTTTATTTAAAAAGAATGCGCGCATATTGTATATGTATTATAATTGGTGGAACCTAATTTTTTATACTTGTTTTTGGGTTCTACTTTCTCTTAGAGTTGGGTGAATCCACCTAGTGGACTAATTAACATATTCCCTAAGTTTGACTATATGCTAACAAACGCTCACGCTTCTAAAAACCAACAAAAAAGAGGAGAACGTGAATAATATCGAGGTATATGTATTCATTCAAGAACTAATTCATAATCATACGACATACAACATGCACGAAATCTCAAAATAAAAATCATAGTTCAATGAGATGATGCATAATCATGAAATAAATAATTCGAATGAGGCAACCTAAAAATTTGAAAAACTAATAACCATTCATTCCAGTTGTTTTCCTTCTCATGGTACAACAAATTAAATCTCTATAAATCAAATTTGTGTTACTATGTTATGCTTCAGCAGGTTGATGGTGCATTTCGACTCTCGACGCACGTCACAACCGACCGAGAGCAATCAACTTTGAGGGAAAGAAATATACAACCACCCCATCTGCCATCAAAACTGGTGCAAGGAATGCAGATAGCAAACTTAACGTTGCCACCGTTCCCGTGCAAACACAAGGCCAATCGACATCCAAGTAGAGTTTCTATTTACGCTTGTACCTAAAAGAACACATTCAAAAGCATCCACAACATTAATTTACACGCCCTTATTATCATGAAGAAGGTTGAATAAAAGTTTTATTAGTGGTTTGTACCTCGACTTGCTTTTGAAGGAATGCTTAGACTTTTTCATCCCAGCACCGCCACTGCCATGTCGTTTCTGCTTCTGCTCGCTCATATCATTTTGGAACATCTCTCGCATCTCCTCGGATCTTGATTGAGTTCTGTGGGAAGACTTCTTAGTTTTCTGGTTTTGCTTCACAATCTTGCCCGAGTCAAGCGCCTTGTTCACAGCCTTTACTGCTTTTGCTCGACGGTATGCAAGTTTCACGAGCGACAATCCAGATTTGTCTTTCTTATTTTCTCCCCCACCCTGCAGTTATTGTAATTGTGTGATAAACCACAAATGATAGGGGCACTTGTAGGGTAACTTGATCTTTTTACTTCATTGCTTGATATATAATATCGCATGGATAAGAAGTAAACTATTTAAACGTGACAATGGATGAAATAGGAAAAGTCATACTCCTGTTTTGCCATTTTGCTTCTCCTCCTCCAACATTTCTCTAGCTGCTTCCAATTTCCTACGCTTCTTCCTCGGCAAATTTTTCTGCTCGAATCATAGATATCATCAAAAGTACCATTTAGGGTCATTACTTTAAACTTGACAACTTCAAAATACATAAAGAATGTTCTAGTTCATGCAATGTTCGGGCACCTCACGCTCGCGCTTCCTTTTTTCTTTCATCTTAAGGTCTTCGGCATGTTGTGCACTTACGACTTCGTTCCCAGACGTCTTTCCTTTTTCCAGAGATGTCTAGTTGAGAGGAAAAGATAGAAAGAGCACAATTATCTGATGAACAGACCATGTTTCATACTAAAATTTAGAAACAGGCAAAGAATCTAGTGCTCAAGTAATTTAACATTTCAACAATTTCAAAGAAAATAAAACAAATAAGTTTTTGGCTTTGACAAGGAGAGCAACTCCTCCTCTTTCAACAGAAGTAAAAGTTGAAAACGTCAAAACATAGGCTCTTGCAAAGCACGATGTTTCATTTGAGGAAAATCATGGAAAGAAATTGAGCTAACTTGAAACACTGCATGTATAACAAGACATGTTTCAGACAAGGAAACAGATTATCATAAAGGAAAGCTGAAGCTTAAGAGCCCCAAGTCCACATCACATAATCAGGAAACTTCCAACCTTTGTTGCAAACATTAGATTTTTCTAGCATATACAGCAACAAGTACTTACCTTGGCTGCTTTTGCCACAAGCTTTTTCTCCTTGTCCGTTATAAACCAGGTTTTTTTAGGGCGTGAAAAAATCTCTTCCTGATGAACAATCATGTTTTCTGCCTGAGTACACAAAGAAAGAGCAAATATTAACCAGAGTTGATTAAAATTTCCAGTAAAAGTAGAGGGTATGTGATGTAAAAACTGCCAACTCATGATGCAACTTAAAGATGAAAGAGAGATAAGTATGAAGACTAATACCTTTGTTGCTTCCATTTCAGCTTTCCTTAGAGCTCTCTCTTCTCTACAAAAAAAATTAAATTAAGACTAGAATGAAAGGGAATTGGACAAACAAGAAGAGAAACCAGATAAAACCTCTCTTCCCGAAGAATCATATTCACTTGATCTTCCATTCCTTCAATCATTTCAGACCACTTTTTTATGGATTGCTCAGCAACAATTCTGCTCTTCAACTTGGAACCAGCTCTCTTAGCCTGTCATTTGAAGTCAAGACCCACTATTAATTCAGAATAAACAAGACCTGTATGAAGAACAATGAAAGAAGGCCTTAAATGTCCGACAAAAACCAGGCCACAAATTCCAACCCGAATTCATAAGAAACAACCCCTTGTAAACAGATTCCAGACAGCATAAAATGAACAACCCCTCATGTCCCAAAAGATTTCTTATAAAAGGCTGTAACTTTCGATTTTTTATTTTCTATTCCAAATGAATTGGTAGTCACTCACTATGGCTTTTAAAAGAGAACGGTCATTGTCAGTCACAAAGGTAACAGCATATCCTTCTCTACCAGCTCTTGCAGTACGACCCACTCGATGAACATAGCTACAAAAACATGAAAGTTAAGAACATAATCAACTCCATTAATCAAATATAATAAATATAAAAATGGTTGATGCATGCCTTAATATAAATTTACAAGGGGTTATTTGATTCAAGGAGTCATGAAATTTTCATAAAAGATGCCTAAAAAATAAGGTAGATAAGAATGAGAAGTCGGAATGAAAGAAACAAGTGTCAAAACATGATTGGGAATGTTGTACTTGTGACATTACAGCACTTTGATGCATAGAATACTAAAGGAAAAGTTTAAATTTCAACATTTCTAAAATAGTGTTGTAATTAAAAATAAAAATAAAAAAACATAATTTCCAAAGAAAATATGAAATTAAAAAGATATTTGAAGAGGGAAAGGAAATGAAGGGTAAGTATTATGGGGAAAAATCACAGGCATTCCTTTCAGCATAAGAATGCTTGGAAGTCAACAAGAATCATTGGCACAAATCATATGCAGAATTTCCAAACCAAGGGTTTTAGAAAGCCACTCATTGCTCCAGAAAGAATAAAAGAAAAAGAAAACAGATGAGTACGTTCTTTTTTATTATTTTTTTATGAGAAACATTCAACGAAGATGAAAGATACATAAATGCAGTGTAAAACAAAATAAAAAGTGAATACTCCATTGAAGAGAAAATAAGAATGCGATGCCAATAATAGTAAATATGGTTGCGCGGTGACAAATAACACAATCCAGAACCCAATACCTACCTGGTAAGATCACGAGGACAGGCAAAGTTTATAACAGTTTGAACACCAATAATATCCAGGCCCTACACAACATTTCAACCAAAGCATAAATTGCACGAAAAAATATCAGTAAAACTAATGTAGCTGATTTTTTCTCAACTATATTGTATATCTACAGGACGAGAAACAACATTAAAAATGAGTTCTCACCCGAGCAGCCACATCAGTAGCAATAAGATAATCAACTTGCTGTTTCCTGAAGAGTTCCAAAGCCTACATAAAAAAATCAAAATAATGATCAGCATACAGAGGGGAAAACTAAGGGGATGATTTAATGATTCCAACCTTAAACATGTTAACAAGCAATCACTCACATCAAGACGCTGAACTTGGGTAAGATTTCCATGAAGCTCAGCAGCTTTAAAGCCAGCTAATCCAAATAAAATCTTTAGTCTATGAGCAGCCTGTTTGGTTCCACTACAGGTCAACCAAAAAGAATGATGAAGTTAAAATTCACTAGTTATACAGAAAACAAAATAATAAAACATTAAATTAACTAGACTCAGTTTCGATCTAGAGGATGATTGCTTTTAAGTCTGGAAAATGGACCTCTGTCAGATACGTGACTTAGTAAAACAATTAGATGCAACCCTCCAATTAAAAGGATCCAAAAACAAAGTTGCTCGCGAACTTTTTGTTTCTAATACCTAAATATAATAGCTTTAGAAGTAAATGTCTTTGAGCACAGAGCAAGGAGGACAGCTTCCTGATTTACTTCACGCATTCTACGTAACCTGACCACCCTGCAAGCGGAATACACATTCTTGATAACTAAAAAATCATCCGGCAGATAAGATGCTCTCAGGTTAAGATATGCTTATAAATTAATAAACAAATTTTAGAGGAGAAATCAAGTTGGAAATTACTCTTCTGTCAATGTTTTTGGCCTCTTGGTAGCTGGGTCAGCTGAGAGGCGCAATGGTTTAGTCAAGGAAAGCTTGATAAGCTCATCAATTTCTTCTGTCATGGTAGCAGAAAACAACATTGTCTGCCTCCTTTTTGGGCAAAGACGAACCTTTAAAGAAAATTAATAACTCTTTATACCAAAACCTAAAAATAGATGTATCAAAGAACACAATCTCCGTCATTAAAATTGCACAATAGAGGCCAAAATATACCAATTCACGAATTTCGGCACTAAATCCAAGTTCCAAAAGACGATCTGCCTCATCAAGTATTAAAACTGCTAAATCGTCCAAGTCTACGGACATGGAATTGCGTAGATGATCGATCATGCGTCCTGGAGTGGCCACAACCACATCAGGCATCGATCTTAAGGCAGCCTCTTGCTCCTGAACAAAATTAAGAAAATAAAATATCCTTAACCAAAGAAAGGAGAGCAAAATCAACCATACTTCGTGGAAAAATGAGTCAAAACCCCTGTAGTAATGAATTTTGATTCTTCACTAAAACCTCACATTATGATGAAACAGGACCGTGATATATCATGTAAAGGAATACATAACGAATTTTTTAAAACAAAATTACAATATAGAATTAGAATCCCAGTAAATGTTATATATGTAGAAATTTCAAACTTCTTCTTTAGTCACCAAAGTACACTAGGTCATACCTTTCTTGAAAGCCCACCAACGATCAGGCAACATCTGATATCAGTAAACTGAGCAAGTTTCTCTATCATACTGTGAACTCTGGAGGAAAAAAACAGCAAAATTTCCTTATTTTCAGTTAGTATTAACATGAAAATGTAGAGGAGGAATACGTGTACAAAATAGATCTTTCAAAGCATGCTCAGCTTTTGTTTTGTGTCTAATTGGGCACTAAATAAAATATAGCTTTTATACAAGGAGACATTAGGTGGTCAAAGACGATAATATTGCAACTCTTCTGCCCTTGGGAGAAGTGGGCCATGCTTTAGGTATAAAATATGGGTTGTAGAATCTCTCAAACCATGTTCTTATTGATTGAGGCTTATCATGAAGTTAGTGAGGCACATGCTTCCGATTGGAGTTCTTTTAGGGCTTCATATTAGACTTACCCTTTCTTTAGCTTCTCCAAAGGGTGGTCAGAGGTTCATAATGTGGTGTTACAATGTGCATGTCCTCAGCGGGGGTTTTATATAGTTTTCAAAATCTAGGTGAATAGTTTTTCGGGTTTTGTCTTTCAGTTTTGGGGGGGGGAGAGAGATTTTATTATCTTTTGGAAGGTTCTTTAGGGCTGCTTTAATATTCTCCAAACCAGGAGTTTTTTGTAACATTGTTTGTGACAAAAGGAAAACAATAATAATGTCGCTTGAATCACAAATCTCCACTCCAATGACCAAAAAAAAGCCCTGAACTAAAAAAAGAGTTTTTTAAAAGTGCTAGCACCTCAATGCAACAAATCTGATTGCTTCACTCAAGCGTAGGGAGACAAAAAGTTGATTTAAGGGATCCTTTTTCCATTGCTATTCTTTTTAGTTCACTGATTCTTTCTTATCTCCCACATTTAAATAATCTCTTCCAAAAAAAACTCCAACACTACAATTGAGATTGAAAAGAAAAACCAAGAAACATGGTAAAAATATGGGAACGCCTTGAACCCAAAACAGGTGGATGTCGTGAATCTGAGAGATTACAACCTCTATATTTTTCACTCTTTCATCTTTCATCTTTCACACACACACTCATTTTTCCACCAACTTTTCTTCTTCTTTTTCAACAACAGTCCCCTTCGTTCTCTTTTTCTCCCTTTTCTTTACCTCCTACTTTGTTTTTTTTTCCTTCAAACCACTCTTTCTTTTGCCTTTTCCTCTAATATTTTTTTCCAACTTATCTTGATACACCACACTATTTCACACTTCTTAATATTATTATCTCTCTCATCTTTGTCTCTTCTTACTTCCTATGCCATTTCCTCTCTTTCTTTTTCCACAACTTCCTGAAATCAGTTTTATTTTATCCTGCATCCAAACCTTTCTCCATTACTCTAGAGACTTCCATGAATTCATTCTAACCCTTTAAAGCTTCTTAACCAATCAGAATCTAGCCCTTAAAAGCTTCTTCAATATCTTTCAAGTGATATTTCCTACAACATAGCCTAAGCAAGCATTGAGCCACAAGATATTTGTCTTGTATTTTAAAATATGGTCGCCTAGCCAATATAGCCTAGAACAGAATTCTCAGAGAATACCACCAAATATTTATATCAATATCGAAATATAGTTTTTCAGTTGTCATTTATTATGGAAACCATAAATGACAGCATCAAATTTGCATTTTGCAAGAAAAAATGAGACCATGTTTTATCAAGGTGATGGACGTGCAAGAACTAAAACTGGGCACTTCATTAAAAAGCTATCCAACAACTTTCCCTCAAGATATATATATGTAGACTGAATTTTAACTGACATCTAAATTGGTTGATTATATGAAAACACATGATAAAGAATACGTATCTTTAAAAACATACTTACTGGATTGCCAATTCTCTAGCTGGAGTTAGGATTAAAACTCTTATCGCACGATCACGTTTGGGCCGATAGAGTAACCTCTCCAAAGTAGGTAGCGAAAAAGCTGCAGTCTGTGAGAACAAGGTAAGATTAAAAGCAATCCTAGGGCTTTCACACATCTTTTCCAAATCATTATGTAGTCGTCCAGCTTATAGAATTTCTGCAATAGTTCATAAAACAAATTCCCCGAAAGCAAGAACTACCATCCTATTCCAACAACTCTAATTCTCGTAACAGTTAACTACAAAGAAAGCTCAAGATAAACCCATACCTTTCCAGAACCAGTAATTGCACTTCCACATATATCACGTCCAGTCAATGCCAACGGTATGCAAGCCGCCTACCCAACAAGATTAGTAAGAACATAAAATTCAATACTATAAAATAAATAAAATAAAAACAAAAATCATAGAAAAAGAACCTGAATTGGCGTCGGCTTTGCATATCCCAAAGCCTCACATGCTCGAATCAGTGGGCGCGACAGGTTGAGCTCCATGAACGAATTAGCATGAAAGGAAGCCCCATCGGATGGCGCAAAAAACGACTTACCCTCACCAGCATTACTAGTTCCATCATCGTCGTCTTCCGGTCTATAATCCTCCTAAAAATCAAAGCGGCAGAATTAGCAATGTCATAAAACAACCAAATAGCGCAATAGAGACAGGGCCACAAAGTTACTTGTCTGTCAGATTCTTCTTCCGAACTTTCATCATCTTCAGCCGCGGTAGGAGTGACGTTTGAGGAGCGCTTCTCAAGCAGTTTGGAAATTTTGAAATCAACAGAAGTAGTGCTTCTACGGACATGTTCTTCAGCCACCGACTCGGAGTAAGAGGCAAAATCCCAAGGAGACTCAGTGCGACGACGAGAAAGGGGTTCATCTTCCTCCTCTTTTCCTCCTTGTTCCTCTCCTCGTTCTTCTTGTTCATCTTCTTCGTCTTCTTCAGCATCGGAGTGGTCGAATTCCTCGTCACTGGGGGGATCGAACACAAAACTCTTAGCCATGGTAGCCTTTGCTCTTCAAAGAGTTCCTAAATTTGTTTACAGAGAGAAGGGTTTTAGCTAATCGATTTAGGGTTTTGAAAATTTTGCTTCAGACAATCTGGCGGCAGACAATTTTTTTTTTTTTTTTTCAATTTTCAAGGGTATTTTTGTAATTTAACCTATATTTAATCAATTTAAAGTTCGGTTGGATGTAAGGACTGATTCAGTTAATAATATGAACATTTGAACTTTCGACTTCAAGGAAATGAGTACACGTCAATTATTTCTAAGCTATGCTCACTGTGGCGACAATATAAATCGATTCTTAGCATAAAAATTGACACTCGTTTAAGTTTAATATTACAACACGTAAATCTAAAGTCTTAAATTTGACCCATTTACCTATTTGAAGGACCGGATGGAATATGATTTTATTAGGTTGTTATATGTAACGATTCAGATTTTCCATTTTTGCCTTATTTTGTTAAGATTTTATTTTTATTTCTATAAATGACAAAATATTATGTTATGCATTTATTCCATTAGTGGTGGAAATTGTAAGGTTTGGGTTCTGGAATAAAATAAAATCAAATAAAAATAGAATAAATAATTAAATGTAATCTCCTCGAACAAGGATTTACTGCCAGGCCTAATAGAAACATTTCTATTTCTCTAAATTTCCTTATCCTAAAACAGTGGTATGCCTTATTGGAAAATGTCTTGAGATTAGTTTTATATTCTTATCCCCAACCTTTTACATCCCTTGAAAACGATCTCTCCAAACTTTTCTCCGGAACGTTGGGGTTGCTCTTCGGAGGAAGAATCGAGTGGAAGTAAAGTATTGATGTCAGGATCATTGTGTCAAAGAAGGTTGACCGTCGGAAATCGGTGTTGAGGACGTTGTGGGATCGTTGGCGTGTCGCCGGAATCGGGGAGGCGGAAACTAAGGTTTCGTCGCTTGTCGGGTAAGGAAGGCGAGGTTTTTGGAATTGGGTCGAGCCGTAGACGCACACCCAATAGCTCCGGCAGCTTCGCACGCATACACAGTGCGGCTCGGATCGCACGTATACGAAATCGGCTTGGTTCCGTCAATTTCCGCAGCTCGACTTGGCGGCTTAGTTGGCCAGCTTGGCAGCTAGGCTTAGCGGCAAGGTATCACTATAATATATCGATTCCAAGATTTTTGGTCATTCCGGAAGCATTTCTACCCTTAGTTTTACCATCCGAGGTCAGTATGGTTCCTAACNTCATTCCGGAAGCATTTCTACCCTTAGTTTTACCATCCGAGGTCAGTATGGTTCCTAACCATCAAAAACAGGTTGTGTTGGGGGTTTATTTTAATAAATAGCATGAGGTTGAGCTAGGGTATGTTATGAAAGGTTCGTAAGTTTTTATGTGGTTATCATAGAACGTATTTAACTGCTGGAATTAGCTCGTTGTGAGTGACTTCAACCAAGACCATCGAGGTAAGTGATCTTACGATTGGAGTTAGCTTACTACGTGTTGTATGATGGTGCATGCCCTGTGGCCCCTACATGCACCATATTTATGTGATATGACTTTTATGTGATATGACTATGTGATGTATAAATTATGTTGACTGTTGACTGTTGATTGTTTATGTTATGTGAAGTTATAATGATATGTTAGTAGTATATGTCATGAAAAGGTTGATCGATGTCATGTATACAAGTAGTATTCTTGAGTCATGTCATGAGATGTTTATGCAACTGGAATGCACTTTCATGTTATGTAATATGTCATGTAATGCAAGTCATGTGAGATGTCATGTAATGTAAGAACGTATATGCGATGTTAGCACTGCTTATGTAATGTCATGTTAGATATGTTAAGGGACCTCATGCATATATGTATGTCACGTGCATCGGGATTCTTCCCCGTTATGTTACGAAAGAATGAAATACGATATTTATGTTCGTCATGATATCATGCGGGCTTTTTTCTGTTTTGTGGTGTCCGGCTACGTGTAACACGTTGTGCTCAACCAAGTCAGGCCCAGGGGGTATGTTTACGAGCCCGCCTGGTGGGTCCATGTACACGTACATGGGTCGTGTGTGAAGGAGTACCACACACCCAACCCTACCCATAATAGGAAAGCGCCCAAGGGTATGGAAAGTTTATGAAAAGTTAGTTCCCGCTCATATGTTGCATGTGTTTGCATTCCTAACTCCAACAGTGGGGTGACTTACTAAGTATTTCATAAAATACTCAAGCCACGTGCTACCTACATTTTTCAGGTAAATGCAAGGCGCCAATGTACGGTTGACGGTGGAGCTGAGGCCACCATGGAAGTTGGAGAGGGGATATTTTTAGGAGTTTACCTTTATTGAAGTGTTTTAAGTTATATTTTGGAGATATGTTGTTTTGGATTTATGAACGTTTATGAATGACTTTGTTTTGTTTCCAAAGTTATTTATGATGAGCTTCCGCTTAATGAGTTATATATGCATGGGTGACATCACTAATTAGGTTAAAGAAAATTAGGGGCGTTACATTATAACTCTTTGCTAGGGTCGAGCATATCGGGAAATTATGTTAAAAGAAAAGCTTTAGAAGAAGAATTATGTCTAACCATTCAATTACCTTCCAGAAACCTTAAGCATATAATTAGGGGTGTTACATTATAATTCTTTGCGTCTAGAATTGCTTCAGCACCACACAGTTCAACATATTGGTTCAGACATGTCATCACCAACAAATTTGCTTTAATGGTTCAGCTACTCGGTAAAATAAAATAGATTAAGCATATAAGCAAACCAGATTTACGTACTTTAATCATATTGATTCACATTGAACTATTTCAGGTTAACTAATTAGGGGATCGTTCGGTTGATAAATGTTCTTAGAATTTTATATATTATATTATTTAATTTTAAATAATTAATTAAGTCAAATTATTAAAATAATTTTAATGGTATTTTTTGAATTTATTTTGTTATAAATTTTAATAATTATTTTCAAATAAATGAATTATATGGTAAATTATATTAAATGAGTTAAGTATATTGTAAAATTATAGAAACTTTATTTTAACTTAATTTTTATTTATTAATACATATATTTANGAATTTCTGCAATAGTTCATAAAACAAATTCCCCGAAAGCAAGAACTACCATCCTATTCCAACAACTCTAATTCTCGTAACAGTTAACTACAAAGAAAGCTCAAGATAAACCCATACCTTTCCAGAACCAGTAATTGCACTTCCACATATATCACGTCCAGTCAATGCCAACGGTATGCAAGCCGCCTACCCAACAAGATTAGTAAGAACATAAAATTCAATACTATAAAATAAATAAAATAAAAACAAAAATCATAGAAAAAGAACCTGAATTGGCGTCGGCTTTGCATATCCCAAAGCCTCACATGCTCGAATCAGTGGGCGCGACAGGTTGAGCTCCATGAACGAATTAGCATGAAAGGAAGCCCCATCGGATGGCGCAAAAAACGACTTACCCTCACCAGCATTACTAGTTCCATCATCGTCGTCTTCCGGTCTATAATCCTCCTAAAAATCAAAGCGGCAGAATTAGCAATGTCATAAAACAACCAAATAGCGCAATAGAGACAGGGCCACAAAGTTACTTGTCTGTCAGATTCTTCTTCCGAACTTTCATCATCTTCAGCCGCGGTAGGAGTGACGTTTGAGGAGCGCTTCTCAAGCAGTTTGGAAATTTTGAAATCAACAGAAGTAGTGCTTCTACGGACATGTTCTTCAGCCACCGACTCGGAGTAAGAGGCAAAATCCCAAGGAGACTCAGTGCGACGACGAGAAAGGGGTTCATCTTCCTCCTCTTTTCCTCCTTGTTCCTCTCCTCGTTCTTCTTGTTCATCTTCTTCGTCTTCTTCAGCATCGGAGTGGTCGAATTCCTCGTCACTGGGGGGATCGAACACAAAACTCTTAGCCATGGTAGCCTTTGCTCTTCAAAGAGTTCCTAAATTTGTTTACAGAGAGAAGGGTTTTAGCTAATCGATTTAGGGTTTTGAAAATTTTGCTTCAGACAATCTGGCGGCAGACAATTTTTTTTTTTTTTTTTTCAATTTTCAAGGGTATTTTTGTAATTTAACCTATATTTAATCAATTTAAAGTTCGGTTGGATGTAAGGACTGATTCAGTTAATAATATGAACATTTGAACTTTCGACTTCAAGGAAATGAGTACACGTCAATTATTTCTAAGCTATGCTCACTGTGGCGACAATATAAATCGATTCTTAGCATAAAAATTGACACTCGTTTAAGTTTAATATTACAACACGTAAATCTAAAGTCTTAAATTTGACCCATTTACCTATTTGAAGGACCGGATGGAATATGATTTTATTAGGTTGTTATATGTAACGATTCAGATTTTCCATTTTTGCCTTATTTTGTTAAGATTTTATTTTTATTTCTATAAATGACAAAATATTATGTTATGCATTTATTCCATTAGTGGTGGAAATTGTAAGGTTTGGGTTCTGGAATAAAATAAAATCAAATAAAAATAGAATAAATAATTAAATGTAATCTCCTCGAACAAGGATTTACTGCCAGGCCTAATAGAAACATTTCTATTTCTCTAAATTTCCTTATCCTAAAACAGTGGTATGCCTTATTGGAAAATGTCTTGAGATTAGTTTTATATTCTTATCCCCAACCTTTTACATCCCTTGAAAACGATCTCTCCAAACTTTTCTCCGGAACGTTGGGGTTGCTCTTCGGAGGAAGAATCGAGTGGAAGTAAAGTATTGATGTCAGGATCATTGTGTCAAAGAAGGTTGACCGTCGGAAATCGGTGTTGAGGACGTTGTGGGATCGTTGGCGTGTCGCCGGAATCGGGGAGGCGGAAACTAAGGTTTCGTCGCTTGTCGGGTAAGGAAGGCGAGGTTTTTGGAATTGGGTCGAGCCGTAGACGCACACCCAATAGCTCCGGCAGCTTCGCACGCATACACAGTGCGGCTCGGATCGCACGTATACGAAATCGGCTTGGTTCCGTCAATTTCCGCAGCTCGACTTGGCGGCTTAGTTGGCCAGCTTGGCAGCTAGGCTTAGCGGCAAGGTATCACTATAATATATCGATTCCAAGATTTTTGGTCATTCCGGAAGCATTTCTACCCTTAGTTTTACCATCCGAGGTCAGTATGGTTCCTAACCATCAAAAACAGGTTGTGTTGGGGGTTTATTTTAATAAATAGCATGAGGTTGAGCTAGGGTATGTTATGAAAGGTTCGTAAGTTTTTATGTGGTTATCATAGAACGTATTTAACTGCTGGAATTAGCTCGTTGTGAGTGACTTCAACCAAGACCATCGAGGTAAGTGATCTTACGATTGGAGTTAGCTTACTACGTGTTGTATGATGGTGCATGCCCTGTGGCCCCTACATGCACCATATTTATGTGATATGACTTTTATGTGATATGACTATGTGATGTATAAATTATGTTGACTGTTGACTGTTGATTGTTTATGTTATGTGAAGTTATAATGATATGTTAGTAGTATATGTCATGAAAAGGTTGATCGATGTCATGTATACAAGTAGTATTCTTGAGTCATGTCATGAGATGTTTATGCAACTGGAATGCACTTTCATGTTATGTAATATGTCATGTAATGCAAGTCATGTGAGATGTCATGTAATGTAAGAACGTATATGCGATGTTAGCACTGCTTATGTAATGTCATGTTAGATATGTTAAGGGACCTCATGCATATATGTATGTCACGTGCATCGGGATTCTTCCCCGTTATGTTACGAAAGAATGAAATACGATATTTATGTTCGTCATGATATCATGCGGGCTTTTTTCTGTTTTGTGGTGTCCGGCTACGTGTAACACGTTGTGCTCAACCAAGTCAGGCCCAGGGGGTATGTTTACGAGCCCGCCTGGTGGGTCCATGTACACGTACATGGGTCGTGTGTGAAGGAGTACCACACACCCAACCCTACCCATAATAGGAAAGCGCCCAAGGGTATGGAAAGTTTATGAAAAGTTAGTTCCCGCTCATATGTTGCATGTGTTTGCATTCCTAACTCCAACAGTGGGGTGACTTACTAAGTATTTCATAAAATACTCAAGCCACGTGCTACCTACATTTTTCAGGTAAATGCAAGGCGCCAATGTACGGTTGACGGTGGAGCTGAGGCCACCATGGAAGTTGGAGAGGGGATATTTTTAGGAGTTTACCTTTATTGAAGTGTTTTAAGTTATATTTTGGAGATATGTTGTTTTGGATTTATGAACGTTTATGAATGACTTTGTTTTGTTTCCAAAGTTATTTATGATGAGCTTCCGCTTAATGAGTTATATATGCATGGGTGACATCACTAATTAGGTTAAAGAAAATTAGGGGCGTTACATTATAACTCTTTGCTAGGGTCGAGCATATCGGGAAATTATGTTAAAAGAAAAGCTTTAGAAGAAGAATTATGTCTAACCATTCAATTACCTTCCAGAAACCTTAAGCATATAATTAGGGGTGTTACATTATAATTCTTTGCGTCTAGAATTGCTTCAGCACCACACAGTTCAACATATTGGTTCAGACATGTCATCACCAACAAATTTGCTTTAATGGTTCAGCTACTCGGTAAAATAAAATAGATTAAGCATATAAGCAAACCAGATTTACGTACTTTAATCATATTGATTCACATTGAACTATTTCAGGTTAACTAATTAGGGGATCGTTCGGTTGATAAATGTTCTTAGAATTTTATATATTATATTATTTAATTTTAAATAATTAATTAAGTCAAATTATTAAAATAATTTTAATGGTATTTTTTGAATTTATTTTGTTATAAATTTTAATAATTATTTTCAAATAAATGAATTATATGGTAAATTATATTAAATGAGTTAAGTATATTGTAAAATTATAGAAACTTTATTTTAACTTAATTTTTATTTATTAATACATATATTTAGCGGTCAATATTTCAAATAAATGATTTTAATAAAACTGTAAATAAATAGTAGGATAATCTAATTTAAAAATTAATTATAAATGCCATATTTAAAAAATTATATATAATTTCATTATTTCACTCCTTCCAACTCATTTATAATAATTTGAAAATAATTGATAAATAAAATAAAAAATAAATAACTAAAAGGAAACCCTAAAACTACACACAAAACACAAATAATTGAGCAATAAAAAGTTAACAGAGTTATTAAAAAAGAAATAATAATCGAATTTTTTTTAAAAAAAAAATCATATTTAACAAAACATCNAAGGTTTATTATAACTTTATAATAAAAGAAAAAATAAAAAATGAATCGAAAAAAATAAATAATTGGAAGAAGAAATAATACAAAATAAAAAGNAAAAAAAAAAAAAAAAAAAAAAAAAAAAAAAAAAAAAAAAAAAAAAAAAAAAAAAAAAAAAAAAAAAAAAAAAAAAAAAAAAAAAAAAAAAAAAAAGCAAAGGAGGTATGAGTTTTAGGTGGGGTCTCACAATTCACCTCTTTTTGGGGGTCTAGTGTACTCGTTGGTATTCGTTCCTCTTTCCAATCGATGTGGGATCTTATGATCTGTTGTAGAAGGGAATGAAACAATTTTTTATATGGGTGTGAAAATCTCTTACTAACATAGGTGTTTTAAAAATCTTGAGTGGAAGCTCAGAAGGGAAAGCCTAAAGGAGACAATGTCTACTAGCGGTGAGTTGAGCAGTTATAAATGGTATTAGAACCAGACACCTGGCGGTGTGCTAGCTTGGACACTGGGCCTCGAAGGCAGGTGGATTGTGAAATCCCATATCAATTGGAGAGAAAAACGAAACATTTCTTATAAGGGTGTGGAAACCTCTACCTAGCCGGCGTGTCATAAAAATCTTAAGGGGAAGTCTGAAAGTGAAAGTCTAAAAAGGACATATCTTTGTTCTTGAACTTGTAAAATGAGTTGTACTACGATTTTACATTGTTCCATGGAAAGAGACAATAAGATTTTTATTTTAATTCTCAAGAGCTGCTTGGGAAATAGAGCAAGTCGAGTTTGATCGAACTACTACAAAACTACGGTGTTATATTATTTACCTTCTTTTCTATTTAATTGTAAAATTATTATTGTTATTTATGGCATATTATAAAATTTTCATTTTATTTTTTTGTATTTTGAATTAAATTATTTTTTATATACTTATGGTATTAATTATCATTTTTAATTATCATTCTAAACTTTATAACACTGAAATTATTAGTAATTAAAAGTATTTTGTTATCATCAAAATATCAATTAATTAATTAAAATTTATTAATTTTAGAGATTAAGGGTCGAAAAGCCAACAAATCTTTGAATCTTAAATATTGAAGACATACTCGATTCTAGTATATCATCCACAGACTAAAACCAAATCAATATATTTCTTGGAGTAACACGGATCTTTTTCACTCCCATTGGAAACCAATCTTACACATGGAGGAGTCACACTTCTTGTACCTTGTCTCAGTGCTTGCTTCAGTTCATACAAACTCCTATTGAGCTTACACACCATATGTTCCTTGCCTAAGGCTGTAAACTCTTTTGGTTCTTGCATGTAGAACTCCTCATCTTGATTTTCATGTAAAAATGTTGTTTTTACATTCGTTTGCTCAAGGTCCAAAATCTCTGATGCAAGAATACTCCGCAAAATTCGGATATTAATTAATTGATATCTTTCCTTTCCTTTGTGAATATCACTTAACTACTAACCAATACTTGAACCTCTTTAATCCATCTGGTTCAGTCTTGATCTGAACGCCAATTTTTTCGACAGAGCTCTCATTATAGTAGGAAACTCAGTCAATGCCCACGTATTATTCTTTTCAAGTGAGCTCATCCCATCATCTGTGGTTTGTTCCCACTTGGTTGAAAATCCTCCGTCTATAGGATCTCATCAAAGAACTTTGGGTCTCATTCATCAATCAATAACAGACAGCGTAATGAAGGTGAATATCTATCTAGTGCTCTAATACTTCTGGATGATTTCCTCAACATCTGCTTAGGTGTCACTTGCTCCACGTCTAGTTCTTCAGCAACAGTCTCTGGAGTTTCTTGAGTTTTTGCTGTAACATCACTAGGTGAGTTTTTCTACAACTCAAGCTCAACTCCCATTTGCTTTCTAGTCTTAAAACTTATCTGATATGAACCACGACCAAGGAATTTTCATACCTCAAGGTCCAATTACAAGGATGAGAGCCAATAAGCTACAACAAACCTTATACAGTTATATTCAAGCTATGGTGAGCTCATCAAAGGAAATTCTAGAAGACGTTGGAGACCTCCCTTATATGTTATGCAAAGTTGAGCTTCAAGAAAGAGATGAATTAAATGCACTTTAAGGTGCATTTAATGAACTCCGCTCAGTTTATGAAACTAGTCCAAGGATGACTAATAAGCACATTTTATTAATTGCATTATTTAATTATAGTTTAACTATTTGTTTTCATATTTAAGCTAGTTTTAAATATAGGAGTTAAGGTTATATTGTAACCCACATAGGTTACTATATTCCACCATTAACCAGCCATTTTAATATGGAGGTTATGGGTATTTCTCATTTACTAGCCCATTTAATTTTGGAGTTATGTATCACATAGGTTAAGGTTTGTAAAGGCTATATAAAGCCTTCTTTTCTTTGATTAGACATCAGATTTTGGAATTGAGAATAGAATTTCTATTTTAGCTTTGTTGAGAGCTAAACTTTCTTTGCAAGTTCTTGTGTTTAGAACTTGTATGCTAGAGTTGGTATTGATCAAATCTCTTGTGGAGTGATTCGAATCACAAGTTTAGAAACGAGTTTTCTTTACTTTTGATCTTGATCATCAAGGTAATCCGTTCCATACTTTCCCTTGGGTTGATTTCCATATCATTTGGTATCAGAGCTTCAGGCTCAAGATCGGATATATGTTTCATTGCGCTTATCTCTTTTAATTCTCTTATAATTTTTTTTTCTTCTCAGTTTGTGTAGAATGTTCATATTCTATCACAAAAATATATAACAAAAAAAAAAAGAAAAAAAAAATATTTCTTATGTTCTTTAAAGTGTTAGATCTCGATCTTATCAACACTTTGTTCTTCTTTAAGATCTTCTAAATCAATTTTCTTGATGGTAAATTGATTAGATTTTGCCAATCAGAAAAAGAAAAAAAAAACCATTCAAAAAAGAAAGCTTATTGATGTTAAATATCTTTCTTTTTTCCTCTAGATTATTATATGTAACTCTCATATGTTACTACGTCTAAATTAGTCCTTAATCATTTTCTTTCTTTAATTCGTTTCTTTGTCGTTATTCGGATTGCTCCTTTAATACCCTTGTTTATGTGTTGAGTGTGCTGTCTATTCACTTTGAATTACACTTTGCTCTATAACATAGCTTATCTCACATCCCGATTTGTTTTTTGGAGTGTGATTTGTGTGTGCTCAATTGTGAGGGTGAGTTTGTAAGGGAATGACACATTGATTCGAGTGTTGAGTGCTAAACACGAGTGAACTACATTTACGAGTGAATACACGTGAGGGAGCGCTTGTGAGGTCCTTTTTTTCTTTTACCTTTCTTTTGTAGCATGGAAAATCCAGACGACAATACTGACATTACTGATGCACGATTGAGAGAGGCACAACAACGAACCATGAAAAGACTAATTCGAGGAATAGAAGAGTTGACTGATCGAATAGGAAGATTGGAGATTCAGAATCAAGCTCGACAGAGGATTCCACTACCTGCACCCTCAACCGATACATATGAGGGCGACAATTCTGATCACCACGAGGATAATCCACATGCGGTTGGTCATGGCTTGATGCGAGGGCGAGACCATGGAAGAAGGTATCATAATTTACAACAACGAGTTCCTTATGATGATAGAATTGATCGTAACGTGGGGAGCATCAAATTAAAACTTCCCAAGTTTTATGGCAAAACCGATCCAGAGGAGTACCTTGAGTGGGAGAAAACGATAGAGTCGGTGTTCAAGTGTCATAATTTTAGTGATAAAAAGAAGGTACTGTTATGCATTGCTCAATTCAAACAATATGCTCAAATTTGGTGGGATAAATTGATGTCAAGTAGGAGAAGAAACCTTGAAGCACCAATTGATTCATGGTACGAGTTCAAAGAGTCCATGAGGAAGCGTTTTGTTCCACAATATTTTCAACGGGACATGGCGCAAAAGCTTCAAGCATTGAAACAAGGACGCAAGTCTGTGGAAGATTATTACAAGGAGATGGATACATTGATGGATCGACTTGATCTCGATGAGGACATGGAGGCTCTCATGGCGCGGTTTCTTAATGGGTTAAACACAGAGATTGCAGACAAGACTGATTTACAGCCTTATTCTAATATTGAGGAGTTGTTGCACATTGCAATTAAGATCGAGAGGCAAATCCAAAGAAGATCTCAACGGTATTCTTCTAAAACTTTTCCCAATTCTACTTCTACATGGAAAAAGGATAGTAAGAACATTGATTATAAGCATAGAAATCCAGAGATTAATGAGAAGCCTCAAGCTAAATTTGAGAAAGGGGAGAGTTCTAGAACAGGGAAAGAAAAAGTAGAAAAGTCTAATGTTCGAAATAGGGATTTAAAGTGTTGGAGATGTCAAGGGGTAGGACACTATAGTAGAGATTGCCCAAATGCAAGAATTATGACCATCAAGGAGGGAGAAATTGTTACGGATGACGAGGCACATGACGACATAAATGAGGAAACTGATGAGAGTGAGGAGTTTAGCGAAGAGGACCCTACACATATATCTTTGGTTACTCGACGAGCTCTAAACACCCACATTAAGGAGGACGGCCTAGACCAAAGAGAGAACTTGTTTCAAACTCGTTGTCTTGTTCAATCTGTACCTTGTAGTGTTGTCATTGATAGCGGTAGTTGCACCAATGTTGTGAGTTCCATTCTGGTCAAAAGACTTAATTTGAAGACACAACCACATCCAAGACCCTACAAGCTTCAATGGTTGAATGATTGTGGGGAAGTACGGGTAACTCAACAAACTCTTGTTTCATTTACTATTGGAAAATATGTTGATGATGTTTTATGTGATGTTGTATCCATGCATGTTGGAGATTTACTACTGGGGAGGCCATGGCAATTTGATCGTCGGGTAATGTATGATGGGTATGCAAATCGATACTCTTTTACTCACAATGGTAGAAAAACTACTCTTGTTCCATTGTCTCCAAAAGATGTATTTATTGATCATTGCAAACTTGAAAAGAAAAGGCAAGAGGCTGATGCAAAAGCAGAGATTGAAAAAGAATCAAGTGAAAAAATGAGCTTGAGTGAAAAGCAAGAGAGTAACACTCAGCCTAGAGAAAAAAAAGAGAGAAAAGCCAAATCAGTAAGCTTGTATGTTAGATCAAGTGAGGCTAGGAATGTTTTGCTCTCTAACCAGACTATTCTTGTACTTATGTGCAAGGGGTCTTGTTACTTTACTAACATGCTTAACCCTTCTTTGCCTAGTGATTTTGTTGTGCTTTTGCAAGAGTTTGAAGATTTATTTTCTGAGGAGATGCCTAGTAGTTTGCCACCACTTAGAGGGATTGAACACAAGATTGACTTCATTCCTGGCGCGCCCATTCCAAACCGACCAGCATATAGGACTAATCCAAAGGAGGCTGAAGAGATACAAAGGCAAGTAAGTGAACTCCTTGCTAAAGGGTATGTACGTGAAAGTTTGAGTCCTTGTTCTGTTCCAGTTATTCTTGTACCTAAGAAAGATGGTTCTTGGCGTATGTGTGTTGATTGTAGGGCTATAAACAAGATAACTATAAAGTATAGGCATCCAATTCCTAGATTAGATGATATGCTTGATGAATTGCATGGATGTAGTCTTTTTACTAAGATTGATTTAAAATCGGGTTATCATCAAATTCGCATGCATATTGGGGATGAGTGGAAAACAGCTTTTAAAACCAAGTATGGTCTTTATGAATGGTTGGTTATGCCTTTTGGATTAACTAATGCACCTAGTACATTCATGAGACTAATGAACCATGTCTTACGAGAATACTTAGGTAAGTTTGTGGTTGTTTATTTTGATGACATCCTTGTTTACTCTAAATCTTTAGATGATCATATTACCCATGTACGCAATGTTTTGACTACTTTAAGAAATGAATGTTTGTATGTAAATTTAAAGAAATGTAGCTTTTGCATGGAAAAAGTTAACTTTCTTGGGTTTGTAGTTTCATCTAATGGTGTTGAGGTTGATGAGGAGAAAGTGAAGGCTATAAAAGAGTGGCCTACACCTAAAAATGTAAGTGAGGTAAGAAGTTTTCATGGTCTTGCAAGTTTCTACCGTAGGTTCATTAAGAATTTTAGTACAATTGCTTCACCCTTGAATGAACTTGTTAAGAAAAATGTATCTTTTATATGGGAAAAAGATCAAGAACTTGCTTTTACTACTTTGAAAGAAAAATTGAGTTATGCTCCCTTGCTTACGTTACCTAATTTTGAGTCTACTTTTGAAATTGAATGTGATGCTAGTGGAGTAGGGATAGGTGCTGTATTAATGTAAAATCAAAGACCTTTAATGTTCTTTAGTGAGAAGTTGACTGGTGCATCTTTGAGGTATCCTACTTATGACAAAGAGCTTTATGCTTTGGTTCGTGTATTGCAAACCTGACAACATTATCTTTGGCCTAAAGAGTTCATTATTCATACGGATCATGAAGTTTAAAGCATTTGAGATACAAAATAAACTCAACAGACGACATGCTAAGTGGTTAGAATTTATTGAAACATTCCCTTATGTCATAAAATATAAACAAGGTAAGGAGAACATTGTTGCAGATGCTTTATCACGAAGGTATGTCCTCCTCAATACTTTGAATGCTAGGTTGTTGGGTTTTGAACACATAAAGGATTTGTATCAACATGACATGTTCTTTGCTCCTTTTGTTGAATCTTGTGAAAAAGGACTCATTGTGGATAATTACTTGTTGTTAGATGGATTTTTGTTCCGAAAAGGCAAACTTTGCATACCATCTTGTTCCATACGTGAGCTACTTGTGAGGGAAGCTCATGGAGGTGGTTTAATGGCACACCATGGAGTTTCTAAAACTTATGATATGCTGTCTGAACATTTTTTTTGGCCTAAAATGAGACATGATGTTCATAAAGTTTGTGCTCGTTGCATAGCATGTAAACAAGCTAAGTCTAGGCTTCAACCACATGGTTTATACTCCCCATTACCAGTTCCTAATGGTCCTTGGATTGATATATCAATGGATTTTGTTTTAGGTTTACCTAGGACTAGGAAAGGTTATGATAGCATCTTTGTTGTGGTTGATCGATTTAGTAAAATTGCTCATTTTATTCCTTGTTACAAAACTGATGATGCAAAACATATTGCTGACTTGTTCTTTAGGAAAGTTGTACGATTGCATGGCATTCCTAAAAGCATCGTTAGTGATCGTGATGTAAAATTTTTAAGCCACTTTTGGCGTGTTTTATGGGGTAGGTTAGGAACTAAGCTAGTATATTCAACTACTTGTCATCCTCAAACGGGTGGACAAACTGAAGTTGTTAACAGAACCATGACTGCTATGCTTAGGGCTATTATTAATAAGAATCTTAATACTTTGGGAGGATTGTTTGCCATTTATAGAATTTGCATATAATAGTCATAGCACTACTAAATGCACACCTTTTGAAATTGTTTATGGCTTTAATCCTTTAACCCCATTGACTTGTTACCTATACCGTCAAAAGAGTTTGTGAATTTTGATGCAAATGTCAAGGTTGAGTTTGTTCATAAACTGCACAAGCAAGTAAAAGAACAAATTGAGAAACAAAATTCCAAGGTTGCCACTCGAATTAATAAAGGACGTAAGATTGTCATCTTCAAGCCAAGAGATTGGGTTTGGGTGCATTTTCGAAAAGAAAGATTTCCTACTCAAAGAAAATCTAAGCTTTTACCACGAAGAGATAGACCTTTACAAGTTCTTGAGCGCATCAACGACAATGCTTATAAAATTTATTTACCAGGTAAGTACGGTGTTAGTGCAACTTTTAATGTTGTTGATTTCAGTTCTTTTGATGTAGGTGATGGCTTGGATTCGAGGACGAATCCTTCTCAAGAGGGGGAGAATGATATGAACCACGACCAAGGAATTTCCATACCTCAATGTCCAATTACAAGGACGAGAGCCAAGAAGCTACAACAAATCTTATATAGTTATATTCAAACTATGGTGAGCTCATCAAAGAAAATTCTAGAAGACGTTGGAGATCTCCCTTATATGTTATGCAAAGTTGAGCTTCAAGAAAGATATGAATTAAATGCACTTTAAGGTGCATTTAATGAACTCCGTTGAATTTATGAAACTAGTCCAAGGATGACTAATAAGCACATTTTATTAATTGCATTATTTAATTATAGTTTAACTATTTGTTTGTTATATTGAATCTAGTTTTAAATATAGAAGTTAAGGTTATATTGTAACTCACATAGGTTACTATATTCCACCATTAATTAGCTATTTTAAACCTATTATTCCACCATTAACTAGCCATTTTAATACGGAGGTGATGGGTATTTCTCATTTACTAGCCCATTTAATTTGGAAGTTATGTATCACATAGGTTAAGGTTGTAAAGGCTATATAAAGCCTCATTTTCTTTGATTAGACATCAGATTTGGAATTAAGAATAGAATTTATATTTTAGCTCTGTTGAGAGCTAAACTTTCTTTGCAAATTCTTGTGTTTAGAACTTGCATGCTAGAGTCATTCAAGTGGTATTGATCTAACCTCTTGTGGAGTGATTCGAATCACGAGTTTAGAAACGAGTTTTCTTTACTCTTGATTTTGATCATCAAGGTAATCCGTTCCATACTTTCCCTTGGGTTGATTTCCATATTATTATCTTTTTTTTTTTTTTTGGTTCTTGTTTAGGACATTTTTATCAAAGGTCACGTCATAATTTCTTAGAACTTTTTATTCTTGTCATCTAAAAATCTGTACTCGAACTTGTCAGAGTCATAGTCAATAAAGTAGTACTTAACAATCTTGACACCAAGCTTGTCTCTCTTCTCTAGATCAACGTGAACATACGCAGTGCAATCAAAAGTTCCCAAGTGATAGTACTTAGTTCTTTTCTTGTTCATATCTTTTTTGGCAATTTGAACTCCAAGGTACTGACAACCCTCTATTGATCAAATAGGTCATTGTATTCACAACATCAGCCCACAATATCTTTGGTAGTCTAGAATGAATCCTAATGCTCCTTGTCCGTCCATTCAATGTTATGTCTTTGGTAGTCTTGTCTATCAGAAACTATCATCATTAATTTAATTCCCTCAGTTGCACAGAATGTTTTAAATTCTTACTTGTCGTACTCTCCTTGTAATAACCCAAAAATTAGAAGGAAAAAAAAAAAAAAACAGAGAAGTTGTCTCACATCGCTTAAAACTTAGAAGTTGGGGTCTGGCCTCCACTATAAAAGGGAGGTCCCTCACTTCATTTTAGCATCCCACTTAAACGGTTAAAAAAGAATACCGTTTTTTACGGCTCAAGGCCAGCATTTTTGGCTTAACTGGCTTGGGTCTGATACGCATGACCCCTTTCCTTCTAGTTTCAATTCTTTGGAAGCATTTAAGGTTAGTACGACTGCCCTTTGGCTAGTTAAAAATTTGCAATCGAGTTTAAATTATTTATGCATAATTAGGCTTAGTTAGTTTAAATTATTAGGAGTAAGTTTTGTTAGGATCGCACAACAATGCACACACTCGATCTAGATGAACACAGAGAACATGATAGAGAAAATGTAAGTAGAACTCTGGCTAAATGATTTATATTGATGACTTAAGTATGTACACAAAGAGAATATAGAGAATACAAAAATTACATCTTCAAAGCTCTAAAGATGAGATATATATATATATATATATATGGTTTAGCTTGTTATATTTAGCTTTACCAGATATAACCATCTATTATATATAACTATTTATGACAAATAATTTTAATTCATTTACCAAATATAGCTTTACTATGTATAAGGTTCACTTAGTTATAAATAAGCCGAAGTCTCCCTAACCTAACAAGTTTTATATAAGGTTCACTTAGTTATAAATAAGCCGAAGTCTCCCTAACCTAACAAGTTTTATGCATAATTAGGCTTAACTAGTTTAAATTATTAGGAATAAATTTAAAATTATTTTATGCAAAATTAGATTAGTCAATTATCACAATAGTTCTAATTTATGATTGTTGGACTTCTTAGGTAGAATTAAATTTCAGAGAGCAGCGTTAAGTAGCGCTAGCATCAAGTAGTCATAGTAGCTTCGGCCTAGGCCAGCCAAGTAAGTGGCCCTATCATCGTTTGGTTATAATTGTGTGCTTTATGATGACATGTGCCCGTGGCTTCGCATGTGTTATATGTCCGTATATGCAAACTATTATGAAATGATATGTATATGTTTTATGATACGTGAATGTTATGTTGTACTTGATGAATTGATATGTTTATGATATGAAATGTTAAGATATGATATGTTGAAGACATGCTCATGATATGTTATGTGACTGTTATGATATATGATAGATATGTGCATGATCTAGATTGTTATGTTTGAAAGCATGAAAACGTTAGGATAGTCATCATAGGAAAATAGACTGATATGCATAGGTCTCATTCATGAAATTGTATGTGTTTGCATTGAACCCCAATAGAGGGGTCACTTACTGAGTATTTCTTAAAATACTAAAGCCACATGCTACTTCTATTTTAGGTAAAGGCAAGACATCCCTGTATGGCTGACGATGGCATCACACGAGACCATGACACATGCATAGGGTAGATTCATTTATTTTTCTAGACTTAGTGTAACGACCCGAGAAAAAAAAAGAAAAAAGAAAAAAACTGAGCACCGGAAAACTCGCGAGTTTTCCGGCGACCGCCAAGTTACACGGACCCCATGCGAAATGACAACCACACCTCGCTCAGCCTTCAGCCCACGACTCCTAGAATCGATCAGAGTACCTGGAACATAGAGAAAAGGACGAAAATACGAGAGAGATAGAAAGAGAGAGAGAGAGAGAGAGATTTCGAATAACGTTGGCGAGTTTCCAATTCCTCCAACGAGCCCCAAACCACCCTAAAAACGACGCCAAATGCTCAGTTACTACCACGAGAAGGATCCCTAACGAAAGAACAATAACTCAAGGTACGTTTTGTACCTTTTCATAAGCGTTGTCGTCGGTAACCGAGGTCGGAAAATTGGATTTTCCTAAATGTTCTTAGATACATTTAGGAACTTTTAGGTCGCTAAACTCCCAGAAAGAAAAGAAGGACGACAAACAAAGAGGAAAAGGAAGAAATAGGACTGAAATCGGCAACGAAAACGCAGCAGAAAGGAGAGAGAAAACGTGCCAAAAAATCTGCCGAGTCGAGTAAGGAAGACGAGATCCACGGATCCGGGTCAACCCAAACCCAAAACTCGAGAGAGCCACCCCAACTTCTTTCCCTCGGCCTTTACCTTTGGCCCAGTCCAACTACAGCGACCCAAACCTCAAACTAGCCTAGAAGCTACGGTTTAGCTGAACCAACCCGAGACCAGACCCACGGTCCAATCGAACCCGCCTACAACCCAAAACACTTGCGACCCAGCCAAGTAAGCTAAGACCCAACGTTTAGTCTGGCCCAGTAGCCTTTTGCAGCCCGCGACCCGCGGCTCTACCCAACGTTACCGTACGACGTGGCTCATTCTGCTACTGCCACGTGTCACATAGCGACACAAGCGGTCCTTTGGCTCGGCTTGGCGCAAACGGCTCGGGCTCCCTCCAGTGACGCTCCGGCAGCTCCCAGCGGCTGTCAGGCTCGGCTCACCTATTTTTGGCCCGATTTCCACTGTTTCGACGCTCTTGAACCTTGTTTCGACCCCGATTAAGGTATCTGAGGCTGTTGTCGAGCTGTATTTCACATTTATTGAATTATTGGTAAATTAATTGTGAAATACTAATGGAAGGTGGTGAACGGTGGGATAGGAAACAAACCCCGGCAACGTAGGAAGCAGCTCTCACGGAACGGGAGCTTACGTTTAGCTAATTAGGGAATACTTCGGCTAAGGCCAACCAAATAAGTGGTCATACTATAGGATAGGCTAAAGATTGTTTGAATTATGATGATGTGTGAGTATGATGTTGTGATGTAATGTTTGTTAAATGTACGCTATTTAAGTTTCGATGCATGACGTACATGTTATATTTGATGCACCTAATGGCTTCTATGATGAGTATGATGTATGCATGACGATGTTATTAACATGATGATGTTTTCCATGTTGAACATGCCTTATGATGTTGTTTGCCATATTGCATCATATCGTTAGATCGACATAGGACACAACCCTAAGAGTATGAAAATGATATTAATGTAAATATCCACGAGCATGTGTTACATAGTGTAACCAAGAGATGAGACTAGAGGGTTGGTTCAGAAGAGATGTATAATAGGACTTAGAGGGACCTCATGCATATTGTATGTTCATAAGCATAGGGCTACTTTCCCTAGAGATGATGAGTGCGGACGCGCACCGTATGATGAGCGCGAATGCGCACAGGTGCGAATGCACATAGATGAGAGTGTTCATGAGGCGCATGACACTATGGGGTTCCACTGACCTCTGAACGTCGCTACAGATTAGCTTGACTAGAGGGTCCAGGGGGTGTGCGAGCGCCCTGGAGATTCACACTCGCACGTGTGAGTCGTGTGTAGGGAAGTATTACAGATCCAATTTGTCCGAGACTTGAGACCACCCTTNACTGGGCCTATTTCCAAAGAACCCTATCACATGGTGCCAGCAGAGTTGAAGGAACTCAAGGCGCAATTACAAGACTTACTGGATAAAGGGTTCATTCGACCTAGCGTATTCCACTAGGGTGCGCAAGTGTTGTTTGTTTAAAAGAATGACGGATTGATGCATCTGTNTTGCATGTGTTTGCATTAGCATGGCCCCTATAATGGGGTCACGTACTGAGTATTTCGAGAAATACTCAGGCCGTGTGCCATTTTATTTTTCAGGTAAAGGCAAGGCTCCCATGTACGGTTGATGGTGGCATCGTGATTTGAGACTGTGGCGCGTGCATAGGATAGTTGCATATTTAAAATTCCTAGTCTTGGTTAGGATGGGGTGTTTATGATAAGATAAGGAATCAATACANACAAATACCCTATGCTAGAATATAAGACTTAATCGATCAACTTAGAGAGGCAATGCTATTTTCTAAGATAGATATGCGGTCATGTTACCATTAAATAAAGAGTAAAGGAAAAGACGTACCAAAGATAGTAGTTAGAACAAGGTACGATCACTACGAGTTCGTAGTGATGTCATTTGGCCTCACCAATGCTCCNTTGAAGTATATTGTATGATTGATGTCTCTTGGTTCATATCAGTTTACGTTTCATTTATTTAAATTATTTAAGTTATAATTATTTTATCTTATTTTGAACTCCAGCATGATGTTTGAAACACGTAAGTTCGACGGTGTTTTCTAATGTTTTANATGAACCGAGTGTTCAAGGACTGTCTAGACACTTTTGTGATCTCATTGATGACATCCTAGTGTACTGGAAAATAGATCTAGAACACCAGGAACACCTCCAAAAATTCCTAACCACCCTAAGAGAGAATAAGTTGTACGCCAACTTCTCCAAGTGCGAATTTGGCTATGACAAGTCTCTTTCTTAGGACACGTGGTGTCAANTATGAGACGTTAGTAGCGACTCTAGATATGTGGAAATTTAGGATTGTTACAGTTGGTATCATGATATGTGGAAATNAACGCCCAACTACGGTAACAGAAGTAAGGAGTTTCCTAGGATTGGCGGGATACTATGGAAGGTTCGTGCAGGACTTTGTTAGAATATACTCGCCTTTAACAAAGCTAAGANATATTACTGAAATTGTTGTGATATTTCACGTATTTTTTTAAGAGTATGATGTGATGTGTTGCATGCTGAGTGATTTTATTTCCNTTTGTTAGAATATACTCGCCTTTAACAAAGCTAAGAAAAAAAGGGGTACCATTTAGATGGGATGATGCTTGTGAGGCAAGCTTGCAGAACCTAAAAGAGAAATTGGTAACTGCCTNGTAATGAGCCTTAGACTTAAGAGATGCTATCTTGGTTTCTAGGACCATGCTACCTAGATCACACCAAAGAGTAAGACGAGAAAGGGGATCGCCTCCTGTTAGAGGTAGCGGATGAGGTGAGGCTGAAGAGAGCCAACCTCATGAAGGATCAGAGACATAATTTGAATTAGAATCCTTATTGCATGTATGGTTGGCAAGCACCCCTGCGANTGAAAGGACTGGGATGTGTATTAATGCAACACGGCAAGGTTGCCGCATATGCATCTCGTCAACTTAAGGAATACGAAAAGAACTACCCTACCCTCNACCTAGTAACTAAGGATAAAGTAAAGAATGGCCAAGTAATAGAAGTCGACCAAACTCTAAGCGTAGACCTAATAGTAGTAAAGATGGCCGACTTCGACATAATACTAGGCATGGATTGACTAGATTCAAACCGTGCTAGTATAGATTGTCGCANCAAATTTTTACCGACCACAAAAATTTAAAATACTTCTTCACCCAGAAAGAGTTAAATATGAGGCAAAGAAGGTGGTTAGAATTGGTGAAGGATTATGATGTAGATATCCAGTACCACCCTAGAAAAGCAAACGTGATCGCAGATGCCTTGAATNCCAAGTAATAGAAGTCGACCAAACTCTAAGCGTAGACCTAATAGTAGTAAAGATGGCCGACTTCGACATAATACTAGGCATGGATTGACTAGATTCAAACCGTGCTAGTATAGATTGTCGCAAAAAAAAAAGTGATATTCTCACCACCGGTGAGACCTAGCTTTAAATTTAAATGCACAAGTACCGGGACTACCCCAAAGGTAGTCTCGATGATGAAAGCAAAGAGATTAGTTCAACAAGGCGGTTGGACCATATTAGCAGGTGTCGTAGACGTAAGAGGAAAAAAAAAGACCCTAGAAAACGTGCAATAGTAAACTAGTTCCTAGATGTACTTCCTGACGAACTACCTGAAATACCCCTTTCTCGAGCGGTCGACTTTGTCATCGAACTCGAACCAGGAACTGGGCCTATTTCCAAAGAACCCTATCACNACCACCCTAGAAAAGCAAACGTGATCGCAGATGCCTTGAATAGGAAGATGGTCCACTCGTCGGCCCTCATTACGAGGGAAGTAAGGGTACAAAGAGAATTTGATCGAGCCAACATAGCGGTAGCGACCGAGGGAGTCATAGCACAACTGACCTGACTCACGGTACAACCTACGCTTAGGCAGAGAATTATTACCTCCCAACGAGAGGATCCTAACCTATAGAAAGTCCGGTAGATGGATTCTCGAAGTCCTCAGATGAAGGACTATTGTATCAGGAACGCTTATGTGTTCCGGCAATAGAAGATTTAAGGAAAGAGATATTGACGGAAGCTTACAACTCGCCATTTTCCATGCATCCAGGAGGTACTAAGATGTACCAAGATTTATGTAACGCCCTTAATTTTCTAAACCTAATTAGTGACATTACCCATGCATACATAATTCATTACGTGGAAGCTCATCGTAAATAACCTTAGAAAAACATAACAAAGTCTTTCATAAAGATTCATAAATCCAAAACAACCTATCTCCAAAAATAAACCTTCAATAACTGAATTCAAAGATAAATCTAAATATAGCAATACTCAATGCTATAACTTAAAACCGTCCAATAAATGTAAACTCCTAAAAATATCCCATCTCCAACTTCCATGGTGTCCTCAGCTCCGCCGTCAACCGTACATTGGCGTCTTGCCTTTACCTGAAAAAATGTTGGTAGCACGTGGCTTGAGTATTTTATGAAATACTCAGTAAGTCACCCCACTGTTGGGGTTAGGAATGCAAACACATGCAACATATGAGTGGGACCTAACTTTTCATAAACTTTTTATAGCCTTGGGCGCTTTTCTATTCCGGGCAGGGTTGGGTGTGTGGTACTCCTTCACACACGGCCCATGTACGCGTACATGGACCCACCAGGCGGGCTCGTATACAAACTCCCTGGGCCTGACTTGGTCGGGCACACGTGTTACACGTTGCCAGACACCACAGAACAGAAAAGGGCCTGTATGATATCATGGTGAACATAAATATCGTAATTCATTCTTTCGTATCATAAAGGGGCTGATGCACGTGACATACATATATGCATGAGGTCCCTTAACATATCTAATATAGCATTACATAAGCAGTGCTAACATCGCATATACGTTTCTTACATTACATGACATCTCACATGACTTACATTACATGACATATTACATAACATGAACGCACATTCCAGTTGCATAAATATCTCATGACATGACTCGATAATACTACGTGTATCCATGACATCGATCAATATTTTCATGACATATATTAATATCATTCATAACTTCACATAACATAAACAGTCAACAGTCAACATAACCTATTACGTTTCATAGCATAAACAGTCACATAATTCATACATCATATAATCATATCACATAATAAAACATGGTGCTTGCAGGGGCCACAGGGCACGCACCATCATACAACACATAATAGTAAACTAACTCCAACAGTAAGGTCACTTACCTCGATGGCCTTGGTTGAAGTCACTCACAACGAGCTAATCCCAGCGGTTAAATACGTCCTATGATAACCACAAAAAAACTTAGGAACCTTTCATAACATACCCTAGCTAAACATCATGCTATTTATCAAAATAAACTCCCAACACAATCTGTCTTTGACGGTTGGGAACCATACTAACCTCGGATGGTAAAACTAAGGGCAGAAACGGCTTCGAAAGGGCCAAAAATCAAGGAATTGATATATTATAGTGATACCGAGCCGCCAAGCCGAGCTGCTGAGCCGACCAATCAAGCCACCAAGTCGAGCCGTGGGATTTGACGAAGCTGAGCCGCGGGGTTTGACGGAGCCGAGCCGCCGTACACGTCAAGCCGAGCGGAGAGCATGCGTGCGGAGCTGAGACCAAGGCCGCAACGCGCGTCCGTGTTGGGCCGAAACGCACAGGGCCCGCGTTCGTTCCGTGGGCTGGTTTAGAGGCCGAAAGTGAAACCCGACCCGTTTCCTTCGTCTTCCTTAACGAAAATCTCGTGAAAACCCTAATCATTGCTGCGCCGCCAACGACGACGTCACAACCCCGATTCTGACGATGCGACGACACCCCTCCCCTATTCCGAAGAAAACCCAGCGAACCACCCCACACGTTTTTCTTGGCTAACCGTCTCGATTTTTCCGTACTCTCAGATACCCTCGAAGACTCAAAAAAAGTTTGGAGAGCAAAAGTCGTTTCCAAGGAAGGAGGAGAGTTGAATATAGGAATATAAAAGGTCTGTATGACTTTTCCATTAAGGTAATAACTTTCTTGTTTAAAATTGTACCTTTTCCGGCGAGAATAAATGCATAACATAATATCTTGTCATTTATAGAAATAAAAATGAAATCTTAACCAAATGAGGTAAAAATGGAAGATCTGAATCGTTACAATTTAAAACAACACTTTTGGTGGGAGAGCATGAAGAGAGATGTGGCCGAGTTTGTGAGCAAGGGCTTAGTTTGTCAACAAGTGAAAGCTCTAAGACAAAAGGCGGCGGGGTTGTTGCAGCCCCTAAGCATACCAGAGTGGAAGTGAGAAAACATAGCGATGGACTTCGTAGTAGGATTGCGCAAAATGCCCAAAGGCTATACAATGATTTGGGTAGTTGTCGATAAGTTGACCAAGTCGGCACACTTTCTACCTGGGAAAGCTACATATACGGTTGACAATTGGGCACAACTATAAGTGAAAGAGATAGTAAGACTACATGGAGTCCCAGTGTCTATAGTGTCGGATCGGGATCCACGCTTTATGTCAGCGTTTGGTGCGGACTTCAAAAAGCATCGGATACCTGCCTCGACTTTAGTACCGCCTTTCACCCCCAAACAGATGGACAAACGGAGCATTTAAACCAAATTCTAGAGGACATGTTGCGCGCTTGCGTACTAGATTTTAAGGGAAGTTGAGATTCCAAACTCCACCTGATGGAATTCTCATATAACAACAGCTTCCAAGCAAAGCAACTATTGGAATTGCACCGTTTGAGGCTCTGTACGGGAAACAGTGTAGGTCCCCACTATGTTGGGACGGAGTAGGAGAGAGAGAGTTAGTAGGACCCGAGCTGGTTCGACTCACCAATGAGACTATCCAGAAAATTCGAGCGAGGATGCGTACCGCTCAAAGTAGACGGAAAAGTAAGGCGTAAAAGCCTGGAGTTTGAGATAGAGAACCCAGTATTCCTCAAGGTGGCACCTATGAAAGGTGTGTTGAGATTCGGACTTAAGGGCAAGTTAAGTCCTAAATTCATTGGACCATTCGAGATCCTAGAGCAAGTTGGTCTAGTAGCGTATAAGTTAGCCCTACCTCCAGCCCTCTCAGGAGTACATGATGTATTTCACGTGTCGATGCTAAGAAAGTACATTATGGACCCTATCCACGTAGTAGACTACGAACCACTCCAACTCAATGAAGATCTGAGCTACGAGGAAAAACCAGTAAAAATCTTAGCTAGAGAAGTAAAAACCTTATGCAACAAGAGCATTGCGTTCGTTAAGGTACTATGGTGGAATCACCACAGTGAGGAAGTCACGTGGGAGCGTGGGAACGAAATAAGAGAAAAATACCCAGAGTTAGTACAAGATTTTGAGACTTTCGAGGACGAAAGTTCTTTTTAGGGGTAGATAATGTAACGACCTGAGAAAAAAAAGAAAAAAAAAACTTAGTCCTCGGAAAACTAGTGAGTTTTCTGGCGACCGCCAAGTTTCACGGACCCCATGCGAAACGACAGCCACACCTCGCTCAGCCTTCAACCCACGACTCCCAGAATCGATCAGAGTACTTGCAAACAAAGAAAAGGACGAAAATACGAGAGAGAGAGAGAGAGAGAGAGATTTCGAATAATGTCGGCGAATTTCCAATTCCTCCGACGAGCCCCAAACCACCCTAAAACCGACGCCAAACGTTCAGTTACCACCACGAGAAGGATCCCTAACGAAAGCACAATAACTCAAGGTACGTTTTGTACCTTTTCGTAAGCGCCGTTGTCGATAACCGAGGTCAAAAAATTGGGTTTTCCTAAACGTTCTTACATCTGTGGTTTTAGGAACTTTTAGGCCGCAAAACTCCCAGAAAGAAAAGAAGGACGACAAACAAAGAGGAAAAGGAAGAAAGAGGATTGAAATTGGCAACGGAAACGCCGCGAAAAGGAGAGAGAAAATGCACTGAAAAATTGGCCAAAGTCGGGTAAGGAAGACGAGATCCACGGATTCGGGTCAACCCGAACCCAAAACTCGAGAGAGCCAGCCCGACTTCTTTCCCTCGGCCTCTGCCTTTGGCCCAGCCCAACTACAGCGGCCCAAACCTCAACCCAGCCCAGAAGCTATGGTTCAGTTGAACCAACCCGAGACCAGACCAACGGTCCAATCGAAGCGGCTTGCAACCTAAAACATTACGACCCAGCCCAGTAAGCCGTGGCCCAACATTAGTCTGGCCTAGTAGCCTTCTACAGCTCGCGACTCGAATCGGATTGTGACCCGCGGCTCGACCCGATGCTACCGCACGACGTGGCTCGTTTTGCTGCTGCCACATGTCACATAGCGGCACAGGAGGTCCCTCGGGCTCCCTCCGGTGATGTTCTAGTGGCTCCCAGTGGCTGTTCGACTCGGCTCACCTGTTTTCAGCCCGGTTTCCATTGTTTCGACCCTCCCGGACCTGGTTTTGGCCCTCCCGGGCCTAGTTTCAGCCCCGATTAAGGTATCTGAGGCCGTTGTAGAGCCATATTTCACATTTATTAAATTATTGGTAAATTAATTGTGAAATACTAACAGAAGGTGGCGAAAGGTGTGATAGGAAACAAACTCTGGTAACGTAGAAAGTAGCTCTCACGGAATGGGAGCTTACGTTTAGCTATTTAGGGAGTACTTCGGCTAAGGCCAACCAAGTAAGTGGCCTTACTATAGGATAGGCTAAAGATTGTTTGAATTATGATGATGTGTGAGTATGACGTTGTGATGTGATGTCGGTTAAATGTACACTATTTATGTTTCGATGTATGACGTACATGTTATATTTGATGCACCTAATGGCTTCTATGGTGAGTATGATGTATGCATGACGATGTTATTAACATGATGATGTTTTCCATGTTGAACATGTCTTATGATGTTGTTTGCCATATTGCATCATGTCGTTAGATCGACATAGGACACAACCCTAAGAGTATGAAAATGATATTAATGTAAATATCCACGAGCACGTGTTACATAGTGTAACCAAGAGATGAGATTAGAGGGTTGTATCATAAGAAATGTATAATTGGACTTAGAGGGACCTCATGCATATTGTATGTTCATAAGCATAAGGCTACTTTCCCTAGAGATGATGAGTGCGGACGCGCACCGTATGATGAGCGCGAATGCGCACAGGTGCAAATGCACATAGATGAGGGTGTTCATGAGGCACATGACACTATGGGGTTCCGCTGACCTCCGAACATTGCTATAGATTAGCTTGACTAGAGGGTCCAGGGGGTGTGCGAGCGCCCTGGGGATTCACACTCACACGTGTGAGTCGTGTGTAGGGAAGTACTACACATCCAATTTGTCCGAGACTGGAGGCCACCCTTAAGATGATTAGAGATAGGTCCCTAATTCATGGTTGCATGTATTTGCATTAGCATGGCCCCTATAGTGGGGTCACTTACCGAGTATTTCTTCGAAATACTCAGGCCGTGTGCCATTTTTTTTTCAGGTAAAGGCAAGACTCCTATGTACGGTTGACAATGGCATCGTGATTAGAGACTGTGACGCGTGCATAGAATAGTTGCATATTTAAAATTCCTAGTCTTGATTAGGATAGAGTGTTTGCATTTCATTTATTTAAATTATTTAATTTGTAATTATTTTATCTTATTTTGAACTCCAGCATGATGTTTGAAACACGTAAGTTCGGCAATGTTTTCTAATGTTTTAACGTATTCTGAAGTTTTAAATTTTTCCGCTAATAAAGATGAGCATTCTTAGAGTTATATTCTGCATTAGAGATGAGCATGAGATGTTAGTGGCGACTCTAGATATGTGAAAATTTAGGGTCGTTACACTTAGGCTAGAATATGATGTTTTTAATTTAAATGTTTATTTATTTTATTTAGTCTTTCATTGTGTCGTTTTGAAGATATTTTTTAACAGTTAAGTCCATGACAGTGTTTTAGGATGAAGTTTATGTTTTATGAAAAAGTTTGTTTATTTCTGCATAGAAATGATTACGCTATGATGATGGTAGCAACTCTAGGTAAGTAGAAATCTAGGGTCGTTACACTCCTCCACTATCAGACCTCAAACATTTGATTTGTGAGCCGATGTTATTTTTCAACTTCAGCTTTTCACTTCTTGAAGGTGGCAAATACATGTGACTTGTGTTTCAAGAAATAAACTCATACCTTTCTGATGAAATCATTGATAAATGTGATGTAGAATTTTGATCCACCAAGTGATGGAACTGGAGATGATTTCCAAGCATCTATATGAACCATTTCCAACCGCATTTTCTTCGATTCTTTGACAGCCTTTGTGAAGCTAACTTGTTTCTGTTTGCCAATAACGTAGCTCTCACAAAGACTTATATCAACAGATTTCAGACCTTCTAAAACTCGTTTGAACCAACATTTTCATTCCTTTGATGCTCATATGTCCAAGTTTATTGTGTCATAGACATGATTGGAAGTACTCTCCGCAACAACCATGTTTATATACCCTGTCGTGATGTATAAGGTTCCAGATTTTGTACCATGTGCTATCACCATGGCACCCTTCACAATCTTCCACGAACTCTTCCCAAGCTCTATCACATAACCTGTGCTATCCAACTGACCAATAGAGATCAAGTGCTTCTTTAATGTCCCTTGATTTATTAGTAGAGTTTGTATGCTGACGTTCCCTTCCCTTCAATTTCCAAGGTTTTGTTGTTGACAAGATACACATTCCCAAAATTTGGTGATTTTAAATTTTGAAACAATTCTTTACTTGGAGACGAATGAAACGATGCACTTGAACCCAAATCCCAGGATTCAGCCGGGCTATCCACACCAAGAACTAGAGCATCCTTAATATCTTCGGTTGAATTTGCAGAATCATCATCATCTCCAGATTTGTGATTTTGTTTCCTCTCTAGGTTTTGATACATATTTGACAACGACTTCAATAAATCTGACATTGTCTTCTCATTTAAGATGTTGAATGCCACATTTCTGAACAATGTCAATTGGATCAACACTAAAGCCTGTCGATCCTTTTGCTTGCACTACTTCGTGGTCATGGTATCCAGTTTCACCCTCGGTTGGGTTCGTGAAGATCTTTATGATACAGATAATTTTCAATCCGCATCTTCAAAAAATCGAAATCAAATCCATCAAATTTCTCAATTTTAATCTTTGAGCTTTCCATCTTCACAGATCGTGATGATCTCACCTAACACTGATACTAGTTGTTAGGATCATACAACAACACACACTAGATCTAGATAAACACAAAGAACAAGAGAGAGAAAATGCAATAAGGTATATTGGTTAAAGGTTTATATTGATGACTTTAAGGATATACAATAAGAAGGAATACTGAAAATATAGAAAGTACCTCTTCAAAACACTACATAAGAGGTATATATGGTATATATATGATTCAGTTTAGTGTACATAGTTCTAACATAGTTCTAACAGATATAATCATTTAATATGTATAACTATTGACCATATATATAGGTTGATTAGATATAGCATTTTACTATAGATGGTTGTTTACTATATATGACCATGTACTTTAGAATGTACTTTAGATGTGAATAACCATGCACATTTTCTAGATTCTAACTTAGAAATTCCAATGCACTTTCAATATATGTTCATGGCATTGGGATCTTGCATCGAAGGGTATTCGAACTATTGTGGTTGGCGTTAACTTACCTACTAAAATATCGCCCATCTCCACCTAGGATCCCAACATCAGAATTACATTTTTGTCTAAATTCCAGAGTAAGCGGGATTCTAGAGGTGGGATTTCGTTAGTGATTCTTTTAGACCCACATTTTTTATACAAAAGAGCAACCTCTGCATAAAAAAATTAATAGTTACGATGCTACGAGAATTTAACCTTGAAACTTCTAAAACCATAAATCGTCAAATTAAAACTAAAGCATAAGCTAGAACCAAAAAAGCAAAATTGCTGCCAACAAATAAAGATCGAAGCAGGCAATTAGTAGGATGATGAACACCTGCATAATATTAGAGAAAGTAGAGAAAGAGGGAAGCAGGTTGGCTATCTTATTATTGAACATCCTCGAGTGTAGTTGCAATGAACACTACTACAACTACTACCTCACTCGGGCCAACCCATTGCTAAAACTTAATCAACCTAAAAATGAATGCACAAGACAGCTGCACCAAAAATCTGTCTTAAATGCCCTAATAATATGAAACATTGCCTTCCCATTGCAAATTCGCATTAACCCGAAAGTGATGCCTAATGCTTACATATCGCTTTGTTGGTAACCTGTACAAATTCTTCGAATAGGGGTTGAGTTGGGTTGGTGTGTTCGGAGTATCTATCTCTAGCCTCTACTTTTTTACCTGAAACATCCAGTAAATTAAACAAAAAGATAAGTGACCACACTATAAACGACTTAAAATGAAGAATCACATCCAAAATAACTTTAAAAATAAACTTTGGGGTAGGTTTTAGTTACGCAAGAAGTTTCATTTATACCGTTAAAATAAAAAAAAACGTGACTATTAATGTGTAAAAATTGGAAAGCATTCGCATCATTCATATAAAATTGTAAATTGACATGACATTTATGTATAAAAATTAATATTGAACACGATTTCAATGATATATCTTAAGATATAATAAATAGTAACAACAATCATAATCTATCACGTACGCTTTCTAATTTTGACACATGAGTTGCCATGTCAGTTTCCATTCTTTATTTTAACAAAAAAGATATTTTCAGTACAATTTTAAAATATAAAGTTACTTTTTAAAACAAATTTCATACGTAAAAATATAACTTTTCAAAGTCTAAAGGCATAGTCGAAACCTATACTAAAGTTCGAGAGCATGTCCTATAATTTCACCCCAAAAACAAAAAGAAAAGAATGATATGCTAGGTAGAATTGTGTTCTTGGCTTCTCTAAATGAGCTACCTAGACCAAACCCTACGCCAATCATCTCCCCTTTTGCTCAAGCAAATTGGAATTTCGTAAAAAAGAAAGGAAGGGAAATAAAGGCAGAGATTATTTGTTCTGTACTTGTTCTGATCAGTAAAATTATTTATTGAAAGTATATGTAAATAAATAGATATTATCACAAAACGCATTGTAATATGGCATTAAACCTAGGGATATAGGAGCTGCGAAGGGTTAATAGTTACCTCTGCGAGTGGCTTGGCTTCTAGCTGCCTTTCAGATCCTTCCACAAAAAGCAATTAAGGAAGGCATCCAATTTAACCAACCAGAACGCAAGAGCAGAGGTCGTTTGAGGCAAGGACGCAAACGACGCTAAAGTATCTCGAAAATCGACCGAAGAACCTTCTGGGAAATTATAGAACCAATCTTCATTCATGGCACCAACAAAATCAGCAACCACCTGTTCAAATCAAACATAAAAAACCAAACTATGTTTACCGCATATTATTGACACTACAATTCCTAATGATTACAAGCACAAACAGAATATTAAAAATATAAGTCAATATTAAACCAGAAAAATAAATAATAAAAAACCTGCAAAAGTTCTGTCAAAGAGGAAGTGCGCCTTAGCCGTTTGATCCACAACTTATGAGCTGATTTAGTCCAAGCTCCAACCATGGCACCCTCCGGCATTACAGACTACAAGAAAAATAGGCGGATCAAATGATTTAAAACCACTAGCAATTAGTTATACACATCAACCGAAACATAAAAGCAGGACGACGCAAATGCGTGGCAAACAGAAATATTCGAGACCGTGGAAAACGAAGAAAAATTAAAGAATGATGGGTAGTTTCTTCTCTTGTAGAGTTTTGTTTTCTTTGTAGCACGCGGGGGTTGTCTACCCGGACCGTAATGGTTCTCCTTTTTGTGAGTAATATAATATCCCCCCCCCCCCCCAAAAAAAAAAAAAA
>NC_036638.1:10178402-10275902 GCF_002806865.2 Cucurbita pepo subsp. pepo
CCCCCCAAAAAAAAAAAAAAATTTGGAAAACAGACTTTCTTCATATGTTGCACGATAAAAGTCATGCCGGTAACAGCCACAAGAAAGAGAATACCTGAAAACTTCTTTTTTTCCTTAAGAAATATGAAGAAAAAAAAAAGAAAAGAAACAAGCGCACCAAAAAGAAGTCATTTTTAACTACGAGAAAGAACTACAATCTAAGAGAACGACTAAGGTGAAAATTACAAAAATCCTCAAACAAATGCCCAACACAGAAGAATTAAATCTAACCCTCGCGAAGCACGTCTCCAAAACTCCCAACCTCTCTATAAATCCTATTGTTCTGCTCCAACCAAACACCCTAACAAAAAAGAAAGTCTACCACCTTTATCACAAAAAGGAGGGTTCATAAGCACCTCCTCAATCATAGAGTGGCAACCTCTATTCTAAGCCAATACACATAGGGATGATTCTAGATGTTCACTCTTCCATGTAGAACTTGCCGAGCGAAAAATTTAACTTAGAAATTTTATCCTTCTAAAGAGAGTTGATTTAGGGACCAAGGAAGGGATTCAAGGTTTGGGATTGCATCACGATGGGAACAAGTGTGGCATTTGCCAGAGTGTTTTTCTTTTCCTTTCTTTTTCACTGTAGTTTTCTTTATAGATTTTTCTAGAGTTCAAGTTTTTATTGTTCATGGAGTGGTTGATCTCAGCTTCCAGTGGTTTATCTCATTAGCAATCTGAGATCACATAATGAGCCTTTTTTGGCAAAATGGTTGTGGCATTTCTTCATGGAGTCGAGCGTTGTGCAGCTCAAATACCTGAAAACAAGTTGATCCCCCAAAAATACACTGAAATCCAACACCACAAACCAAAGCTTACAAAGGGACACCGGCTGACCTTTTTAAAATTAGATCCAAATAGTGCATCTTCCCATGATGCTAAATAATGCATGAAATCATACTTTTAGCTTGGCCTTGATATATGCATCCTCAACTATATTAAAAGCTGTGGTTTCTTAGTTAAAAATAAATTTAAAACATTAGAAAACCCTTTTATTATCCCTTTGTATATACTAACAGGTGGACTTTTGGTGCCTATCTTCAAAGAATAAGACCCAATTATGCAATCATATATATATATATATATGTATGTATATTATATCAACACAACAATTATATAAATTTAATATCAGTTTATTTTCTTATGTCCAAAAGCCAAACAACTTATTCGTTGTTCCATATATAAATGGGGTTGGGCTTTTCGTCTAGTCTTCCCTTGACATGCGAATCATCCAAATGATAGATATGTTTCTTACTAAAATAATAATAATAATAAAATGACATACCTCGATTGCATGAACTGCAGCTTTCAACGATTGGAACTGTGATGATAAAACCTTATGCTTTGGAAATACATCATCGTCCTCTTTTTCTCGGCAAGTTGCCCTATGAATGGTATATCTTTCCTCCAGGTTGAAGTCCAGCTCGAAGGTCATATGGCAAACTTTACAATGTTTCTCATCTCTCCAATACAAATCATGGCAACTTTCACATCTAGCAAGTGAATCGAGATATGACCTTTTACCATGCCTTACAGCATAAAGCGCATGGTAGAAGAAATTCCATACCCATGAATCAAATTCCTGGAGACAATTCCAGCTTTGCTTTTCTTCTTCTCCCTTCCGTTTAACGTCAAGAACTATAGCACTACATGAAGGCAACATATCACCGGTAGTCTCAGCTTGGTTTAGGCTATTATCGACATCAGACACAGGAGAATAACTGCTTTCTCTAATCCTATCCATATCAGATTGTTCAGATTGTGTAAAGCTCCTGCTCACAAGATTCGTAGTGCTATAATTTGACATGGCTTCACATAGAAATGCTACACGCTTTTCCAGAGATTCAATGAGGTAAGCTTCCCGCTTACCTCTATCATCCAACACAGATAACAAGGCCCACAAAGCCTACATTAAGAATAGAAAATAGAACAATAATTAAAATAACACTAGTGCTTAAGATTGAAAAACATTGAATCAGCGAAAAGTAAATGTCATAAAATTTTCAGTATAATACCTCTTCAGTATCGATCACTTCCCAATGGCCATCCTCTGAAGATTCAAAATAAACCCTCCTATGACCAGGATCAGATGCATTACAAGGACCAAGAAAAAGCCAATATCTATTGTACCTACGATCCGAACCTAAAAAGATAGATTGCATTGGATGCAAGTAAATAGAATCTCCCATTTTGTTTGCACCATTTCCTTGACATACTGAATTCTCATGGAACTCTGAGATTGTTGTTGTTGAATCAATAGGATGATGTTCTAATGAAACATATCTGATATTTGCACCATGCAACTGTCCTGAACTAGTCAAGAATGACCCTGACAGGTTGTGTCCCCTGACAGATGATTTCTTTATTTTTGCTCCAGAACCATAACGTCGTATGTCGGAAGCATAATCAATTGCACAAGATGTAGACGTACCCTATCATATTGAAAATTCTTAAGAGTATTACACCTTAAATCATGAAACAGTATGCCAAAGAAATATAAAATGGACACATTTCTAAGAAACACTGCCTGCAAGCACCAAAGTATAATAGACCTAAGTATACTGGAAAACTGTCCCTGCAGGCTGCAATGAATAAATTCTTCTCCCAAATAAAATAAAATCTCATATAATAGGAGGAAGACTAGGTGTTCTTTGATTTCTAAATATGTGACATTGCTAGAGAAAAATCTCACGAAGGTAAAAATAGATTTTGATCTTCAAGATATAAATACAAATACTCATCAATATCTTTCACCATTTACTAAATATTTAACAATTTATGATGTAAACATGAAAATACTAGGAAATATGACCCTTACAAGATAGAATAATGTACCTTTGGCTTAATACTTGATCCATAAGAAAGAAGATCAATTAAAGCCACCAATGCATTCAACTTCTCTTCAATGCTTAATCCTGAATATTCATCTTCCATCAGTCCTAACAGCCATGCTTCACCTGGATGGCTTACATCAATCTCCATGAAAACAGTTGGGTTTTCGTTATTGGATTTCTGAATTTTAGTTCTTTGAGAACACAAATTTTCTGAATCACATTCAGAATCATAACTGCTGCTGCATATAGATGCATTAGCTACTATATCATCTACACTTCCAAAATCAGTATCCGACTGAATTTCATCAACATCCATTGTAGCAGGACTAGGCCGGACACGATATGCAGATGAAGATATCTTTTCAAATAAAGTTATATCACTGGACAAAGTGGAACATATTTGAAGCTCCAGTTCTTCAGTAGTGCCAGCAACATTCAGATCAACAATCTTCAAGAAAAAATCAATGTCAAACAGATCAATATGGTAATTTGATGTCCACCTTTCCAACAACTATAATAATAATGACAATGAAGTAATCCACATTTTTCACAACATTGTCACATACCTTTGATTCCCTTGTCAAATCAGAAACTTTGATCCCATTGTTTCCTTGCTCTGATAAAATTATAAATAATTCACCCTTCAAAGTTCCACGTTGCAGACCATATTTAACCATAAGGTTCATTTCCTAGAAAAAAAGTCCAAAAAATGGAGGATACTCATGAAAGTTTATAATAAAGCAGAACAATGTAAACCATTCACAAGATCAAACTTGCCGATATTATGCTTACAATTAAACAGAACAAAAGGACAAGAGTGGTTCAGGTTCTGGATCTCCTAGGTTCAGGCACTTCTTTGGTTTCTGGTTGGCCTTATTGTAAGCTTTAGAATTATTTGGATTGCATTATAATTGTATTGATCCAAGAGCATTGGAAAAGCTTTGCATACCTATCAAATCAAATTTTATACAAAGCTAAACGGAACCTCCAAGTTTCCAAGATCTGACAAGACATTCAGGATAGTCTTGAACTCCAAAATAAATAAATACAATTATACTTGGGTACTGTACTTCAAAAGTCACACTAGAGCAGAATATAACCATATTCAAATCTCCGTAACCAATTTATAGGTCATTTACTTCAGGGGTACTGGGTGAAGATGGTGCTGACTTTCCTACCTAACCTATCTAATATCATTTTAATTGTAGATATGTATACGACCTATACTTATACTAAATCTGAACACTTCAAGGTAAAAGCAAGGTTACAAAACTATGGGTCAATTACATAGGATATGATCAAATCAAATCTACTTTCATCACATAAAACAACAAAATGCCTAAATATTGAAAATAGTAAAATTGTGGTTACTCTTAACCTTTTGAGACCTATGTTCTATCGGCTCCTATGAAAAAACATAGAATTTCTGGTGCATTGAAGCAGAAAAGTACGAAAACCGAATACCTTAGAAAGGGTCTCCTTTTGCAATGCACCTTGCTTAGAACAAAAACCAGCTGCAACAAACACTTGACGTAGTATTTCTGTCCATGTTAAAGGGTTCAATGATTTCTTCCATATATCAAGAGCAAAATCTCGACTTCCAAGCTTCAGAATGATGAAAATAAGATATAAGCACAGATGTTTTTTTTTTCATATTTTCAAAAGCAGAAGGCAACTAAAAAACATGCAGAACTATATGATAGATCTTGCACTCATCTTAGTCCTAGTTAGAAAAGTTTCCTATCTTATTTGCTGATTGAATTGGCTTTTACATATTAATAAAGCAATGAGGGAAAGTTTTTCAAACAAGGGAAAAAAAAAAAAAAAAAAAAAAAAANAAAAAAAAAAAAAAAAAAAAAAAAAAAAAAAAAAAAAAAAAAAAAAAAAAAGACGAGTGGAACAAGAAGGGTATTTTGAATGATTGTGACCATCTTTGGTCTTGGTTGTTCTGTCTATATGATAGATCTTGCATATCATTTTATTCCTAATGAGAAATGTAATTATTTTCTACTTCAATCAGCGCCGCATATTTTTTTTTTTTTTTTTTTTTTTCCTGAACAAGAGACGAGGTTTTTCATTGAAATAATAAAAAGACTAATCCTTAGAAGATGCAAACTCCATACAGAGCCACAAGAAAGAAAAATCAGCAAAAGGCTTGCAAAAAGAACACCATGAGGAAGCCTTTAAACGTGTAGATTTGAACCGATCAAACTAAGGGAGATGCTTATCCTAAAAAATTCTCTGATTCCCTTCCATATACAATTCTGATCAAAGAGCTTTGACCGCATTTAACCAAAGAAACTTCAATTTAGTGGACAAAAAAAAATAAGTAAAAAAAAAATATATATATATATATATATATATATAGACTTAATAGCATTCCTATCAAATTATACTATAATAACTTCTTCAATTCTCTTTTATAATGAAGTTCCTTTGTGATAGTCAAAGATTAAATAAGCTAGGAGCTGATTACTATTTGTTGCTATAAAAAAGGATGAACTGTCCTCAAGAGGCAGTGCCATTGTCAAGGGCTTGGAGTTTCTTGGTCATATCGACTTAGATGTCTCCCAGGTCTGGGCCTTGGGGCAGGCATAGGTGACCCTGAGTGGGGAGTAAAGCTTCGAATCCCGGTTATCTAGAAAAAGGATGAACTGCAAAACTAACAGTTGAGAGACACTATTTAAATCTGAATTGCCGCAATTCAAATCAGATTACATTTCATTAGAAAATCTGGAATTCAGAACCCTTATAGCCCAACTGTCCATGACCTAAACGATTCTGTACCTAACTAGCTGAACCAAAAAATGGATCTAATCGCATTCGCACCTTCTAAAGTAATTTGTAAGCTGAAGTTGACCTAATACTACGATAAAATTCACCTTGACCTATTACTATGATAAAATTCACCCTTCAAACTCAAAACAATCTTCCCCTCCATAAAACATAAAGATAAAATCAAGCCAAGCAATTTACCTATCATCCTCAGCTAGCAAATCTAAATTAATAGTGCACTTAGAAAACAAGGTGCTAATAACCAAATCAATCATGAAATACTGACCGAATGAACTAAAGCAAGAAATTTGCAAGACTTGCTCAAAGGAGTCAAGTACGCATTGCTAAACTCTGCCTCGATATCACAAAATAGTAGTTTGAGAAGAGCCATGTGAATCTTTCCAAGTAAGAATGAATTCTGCATATGCAAGAAAAACAAAGCCAGAAGAGGGAGTAAATGTCAAGACCAAAATATTTTACCGGACATTATTATAGGAAGATCAAAGAAAATATTTAACCTTGTCATAAAATGCTTGAGCAAACTCATCAAGGGTGAAGGGGCATATGCCTAATGTTATGGCGTATGTATAAAGAAAATTGAAGGCCTGCAAAAGTTAAAAAGCCCAGAGTTAAATCTTGACATTTCAAATAACTTCATAAACTTCTTAATGCAATCGCGCATAGAACTTTTAGTTTTCTTGTAATTATTTATGCTAATTGGAGGAACGTTTTATAATCCCTTTGGTTTTTCTTGTTTATTAGTTATTCAATGAAATTTGTTTCTTATGTTCAAAAGATAATAATAATAATAGAACAAATAAAAATACTACCCAATCAAAATTATCTATCGAACGCTTTATCCTCACGAAAAGGTTATTTAGAAGAAATGCTATTTTTCTTTGATATCCATGAATGTTTGAATGAGTTTGTACACACCTCGACTATTCTCACCAGACAACCGTTGACCTTAAAACATTTGGTTGCCAAGGAAACTCATAAGATGTTAAATCATGGACAAGTGACCACCATGACTTGAACACATTCCCTCTAAGTCCTTTATTATTTAGATAGCAACTTATGACATTTAGAAATGCTACTTTTCTAAATATGCAAATAATCAGGATTCCCAGTTACTTCATGGAAAACATATCCTCTTACAAAGGAAATTAATGATCAAAAAGACCATAGAGAAGAAATTCATGGAGGTAGTAAAAGAAAAACCGCAACAGGAAGGGAAAAAAAATTATATCTAACATTCTTTTATAATAAGTGAAGCACAATAAAAAACATTTACAAGGGAAAAAATTAAAAGGATTTGAGCCCAATGGGTGTTTCCAAGAAAACCCAAATTAGTATCTATGCTAGCAAATTAAAATTGCAATTGAAGATAAAATGGGGTATACTAGAGACACCTACTGATCTTCCCATACCAAAAAGACAGAGGATCGACTCCATAGTCTTTAATACGAACCTTGAATAGTTTCTTGCCAATGTCTAAAGATGAATCCCAAGATTGAATGCCAAATGGTTGCTTCATCTTCACAGAATTTGGAGGGAACTTGGCAAGCATATCTGAAAATATAAAATATATTAGAGATGATATTCCAAGGATCTCCTTCATACTTAAAATAGAAACAACTTTTCCTTCCAGGAAAAACAGATTTAACCTTAGAAAAGGCATACAAATGGAACAACAGGTGGACAAGTTCAACCCTGAGATCACACAGCCCATAAAAAAGACCAAAAGTCTAATTATCTAGTGTCAGGTGAGTGGCTTTCCTAAATTAATAGTAGAAGAAAATTATTAAAATATGCAAAAGGACTTGCAACCTTTTCAGTGTTATAACACCATTGGTTGGAGAGTAAGCAGACTGGTGGCACATCAAAAAGATCAAATTATCAACCTACCTCTTGACAACACAATTCTTTTTTGAACTTCTCAGTTCTTCACCAACTTCCCAGAAACGAAGTCTGCTAGATAGTCTTTAGAAGAAAAAAAAAAGAGGAAAAAGAAAGAAAAAGAAAAACAAAGAAGAGGAAGAGGGAACGGAAAATTCGTCTTTCATGACCCTTAAAAATTCGCCTAAATCTCACCAAGTTACAAAAACGAAAAAACTAAAAACCAGCTCGACTAACAGTAAATTCTCCCATGGACTAGGGAACACTAATGAATTAACAAAAAAGATAACCAACTGAACCAGGGTGCAACTAGTGGAAGCCAATAATTTGTAGGAAATTTCTCCCAGAAAGCTCTATTAGAAGGTTAGCGCCCAAAAAGTGAATGAGGTTTGTGAGAACCTCGTTCAGATGGATCGTAGTTTAGACAACTGCAAAAGACAAAAGGGAGGCGGTAATGAAAAATGCTAATAACTTTGGTCTAAGAAGCACGGACACAACGACATGCCTTCTAAAAATGTTGGACACGAACATGTTTGGGACACATTATTTTTTAAAAACATTTTAGATAATATTAAAAGATCAAACTCAAAATACTTCCGTTTTCTTTTACTATCTATTATAAATAATTAAAATTTTAAAAAAATAACGTGAAGAAAAATTTGAAGGACAGTGGAATCTAGTTCAAGTTTTAAATGGTGCATAAAACCCAATAAAGACAAAAACACACCAGCCCATTGAAGACCCACAAAATAAGTTCTATTAAAATGCCAATCAGCCCCATTTAAAAAAAGAAAGGAAAAAGAACCCTAGCCCTAAAAAATTCCCTTCCCCCTTCCCATTCCTGAAGGTACCACCCTCAACTTCCTTCCTTCCTCCCAAGGGAGGCCAAACAACACATTCAAAATATGAACCTATTTGGGAGATAAATTCCAACTGACGAAATGTTCAAGAGGAGTCTATATCTTGCTTGAGGATGTACAAAAACATAGGCGAATACAGAAGCTCAGCCAAAAACCTCGGGGATTACCTATTTATATTTCATATCTTCAATGAAGAACATATCACTCTCCCCAAAAGAAAAATAATAATAATAAATTGTTAAGAACGCAACAACTCTTGACATCCATTAGAAAATCAGATAAAACCAATACCGATGAGCAAAAAAGCTAAACAAACGACTAACCAGAAAAAAAATTTGAGGTAGAGAATGATGAATGAATTATAACACATCACCAATAAACCAAAATCAATCGGGATGAAAATGGATGAAAGGCTACATCACACCGCTAATAATCATGATGCAAGAACAAAAAGATGGTGAAGAAATAGCACCGGCTACGGATGGATTTTGGCTGGAAAGGAAAGGGAAGGGAAGGAGGAGAGAGGAGAGAGCATTTCCTTTACTTAAAAATTCCATTGAAAGGATAGTAAAAAATGATGTAGATAAATATTGTCATGTTCTTCCTTCACCTTTGCAAAGTGAGCAACTATTAACATCATTTGCCATGAAGTGATCACAAGAAGCCATAATATGCTTTCCAGCTTGCAACTCTCTCAGCTCCAACTCTTCATCATCTACCAGAGTAGCAAATTGGTCTATGCATCCTTGAGATTTCTTTCTTTCCCAAGCAAGTTCACATTTTTCGTAGCAAAATTGTTTTTGACTCTTTTCTCCATTGCGTTCCACCTGGAACATAAGAGGAACTCAAACAAACAGGAGAGGAAAAATTGCTAAAGGCAACAGAAATAAATAAATATACGTACGTATACATATAAATATACATACACACATACTATATATATAAATATACATACACACATACTATATATATATATATATATATATATATATATATATATATTTGTATGTATATATGTATGTATGTATTTCAATTTACCCGTCTGTTTTTTGTTGAAGGCTTTCTCTTTCCCTGCACTTTGGATGCCTGCCTTCCCTGTTTATAAGTAGGAGAATTCCCATCAGCAACCATTTTTATTTCAACTGTAACAGGTATTGTAATATTCTAAATTAGATATAGTAAAGGAAAAATAAATACCAAAAATACTCAAGTTACCTTCACTTTAGCTTGTCGTGGTGGTCGTTTTCCTTGCCGCAATGATTCTTCCGATGAAGAAGTTGAAACTGAAGATGCATCCATAAGTTCTCGGCCACTAAAATTTATTCCAGCAGGAAATTTGCCAGCATCAGGATTTGTTGCCTGCCAAACTGTCATCAAACCCTTTCCAATACCATGAGTTTTAATCGGAGCAGCCATCTTGCCACAGCAATCCACATGGACCGAACTAGTTTGCTTTGAAACCTAAAATTATAGAGTACCAAAGATGTGAAAAAATAAGGATATGGAAGACGGCAAAAAAGCTGGAGCAAGAGTCAAGTATCATAAACATTTTAAATACCTTTCTCACTTTGGTTTCTCTTTGATTCTCTTGAAGCCACTCACCTGTAAAATAATGTACTACACATATGAATCCTGAAGCCACTCAATATGCAACATTCATTTAAATTTGTCAACATGTCTTTTGATAGGCTCATAGAGAGAAGGAAATAGGATATGAAAAGGGGTCAAGAAAAATTCTTTCACTTTCCTCTGACAAAATAGCATATATCAACTCAATAGAAGTGTCTGAGACATAAAAATGACCAAGCCAAGTTAAAGATTTCAGGCTGATAAGTCTTGCAACTAGTTTGTACAAAATCTTAGTCTTGTACAAAATCATTGCAAAAACGCTGACAGATAGGTTGAGAACCATCTCAAACTCCCAAGGAGCTTTTATTGCTGGCAAACAAATTTTAGATCATGTTGATAGCAATTGAAGTCATTGAGAATTATAGGAATAGGAAGAAGGTAGGTGTGATTTTTAAGATTGATTTTGACAGCCTACATCCATTTGCATTGAAATTTCCTTGATATGATCCCGTGGAAGAATAGTTTTGGCTACAAATGAAAAGCTTGGATTTGGAATTGAATAAGATCGGTGAATTTCTCCATTTTTGTCAATGGTAGACCGAGAGGTAAAATTTTTGCTTCAAAAGGTATTAGACAAGGCAACCCTCCCTCACCTTTTATTGTTCATTTTTGTGGTCGATTTTCTAAGTCGGTTAGAGTCAGTGGGTGTGGATAAGGGATTGATGGAGGGGTTTAAGGTGGGTTGGATAGTTTTCATTTGTTGCACCTCCAATTTGCAAATAACACCGACTTTTTTTTCTCTAAGAAGGAAAGGTCCTTCACAAATTTTAATGGTTTCTTGTCTTCCTTTGAAACTATCTCAGATATTTAATCATCAGAAGGAAAGCTCCATCATTGGTCTAAACAATGAGCCATCTAAGTTGTCTACATGGGCCTCCTTGCCCAGTTGTGAGCTGAGTCAACTTCCTTTTTCCTACCTTTGTTCCCTTGGGGGGAAATCCGAAGAGTGTGCGCTTTTAGATCCCTTTTAAAGGCCTTCTTCCTCAAGGGAGGGAGGGTTACTTTGATACAATTGGTGCTAAGTGGGATCCCTATCTAATTTCTCTCCATGTTTAGGATGCTTGTCTGGATTGGTAAGAATATTGAAAGCTTCCTGAGAACCCTTTTAGGGGAGGAGATGGAGTGATGGGGCACAGCTAGTCGAGTGGGTAGGTTGTTTTGAAACTAGTGGATCATCGGGGTTTAGGCATTCTCAATCTCATATCACACAATGAGATTTTTTTGGCAAAATGATTGTGGCATTTCTTCATGGAGTACAACGCTTTGTGAGAGAGTTATTATGAGTAAGGACCACACCCTTTTGAGTGTTTTTCCGACTGTAGGTTTAAGGGTTCTAGCGAACATCCCTAGACTGCTACTGCTTCGAGCTTTCCTTTGTTCCCCCTCTTTATCAACTATCCAGTAGAAGATGGATCAAATACTTATTTTCCGGAGGGAACTTTAGGTGGGATAAAAACCCCTCTATGCTCTATTTCCGCAACCTTATTATTGGTCTGATAAGAGGATGCTTCAATAGCTCTACTTGAATATCCCCCCATTTCGATCAAGAGGCAGTTGAGGCTGTCAACCTTCTTTTATTGTTTCTAACCAGGGGATCAGTCAAGGCATTCTAGGTTTTGGTCTCCAAATTGTCAGAGTTTTTCTTACAACTCCTTTTTACTTGTTTTGTGCTCCCCTTTTCAGTCACATGATGTCTATGAGTTCTCCTTTCTAGGTTACAACTCCTAGGAAATGAATTCTTTGCTTGAAAAGTTTTACATAGAAGAGTGACACACAAAACCGTCTTTGGAGACATTCTTCCTATGTGTTGCACCTGCAATAGTGTGTTCTTTGTAGGAAGCAATTGGAGGACCTCAACAACTTTCTATATTATTTCCCCTTTGCATTCTCCCTTCGGCGTCAATTTTTTAGTACTTTTGGTGCTGCTTTGGTTCGTAATAGGGGATATTGTTCTATCATCAAGGAAGTGCTTTTGTATACTCTTTTTCATGATAAATGAAGAGTTACATAGCAGGCTTTCTTTTTCACCATCTTTTGGGGGATTTGGCTAGAAAGGAAGAATAATGTTTTTAGAAGGATTGAGAGACTTAGAGATGGATGAGAGCTCATATCAGACTTATGGGACTGAAGTCCTTCACCTTGTTGACCTTCTTTCTTAGGGATAAGGCAAACATAAGTCTCATTCGATCCCACTTCAATAATGCATTTCTCAAAGAACTCACAAAACACTTTTCACGAGTCCTCTTTTCTGGAAGATAGCCATGGTAAATCCATTTGCCTTTGTACAACCTTTTGAATCTCCTATACAATAAAAAGGGCTTCCAACGCAACCCTCTCCAATATGAACCAAGATGTCTCCACTTTACCTCTAGGACTAATCACACGTTCAAGAGCCAAAAAGCAACAATTAGCTTTAAATTCCCACATAATTGAACAGTTCCAAGGAACGAAAACCGAAAGAAGTTCTATGCATGGTGTCACACAAGGTTAAAGGATGAAACTGATAGAGCATTGCCAGAAACTTCACTATTGTAATTTTTTGCAAGCATACTTTATTTTAGGTGCTTATGTTTTGGGCTCTCGAAATGGCTTAACTAGAATTATTATTTTATTATGTATTTTTTTAGTTATGGGGTAGAAAGGTCTTTTAGCTAATTGGCTATGCAAAATAGGTTAAAGGGTTTGAATGAGACTTTACGTTCAATTTTTGGTTTTTAGAATGAGGTGTTCTCCGTGCTTAATGATTGAGCCTCATCACCAAACTTTGTAGTCCTTTATCTAGGATTGCATGCTTGAGCATTCAGGTAAGACTAATCAACTTGATTGTGGAGCAATCAAACCATGAGTAGGGAACTAGTTTTCCTTACCTTCTAGTCTTCAATCACAGGGTAACCTTCTCTAACTCTCCCTAGGAGTTGTGCTGATTGATTTTTAGGGGTTTTAGTCTTTGATAATTAGGGGCTCTCATAACAAAAGAGTTCCTAATTCAAACTACTAGGGCCATATCACTCTCCCTCTCCGAAATGGGGCTCTAGTCTTAACCTTCCAACTTTATTATTTATATGCTTTCCCAGGTTACTAGGAGAATGGGCAAGAGCAGGTGACTTGCAGAATACCTTTGCAATAGAGAAATGCTCCCAAATGAGAGACAATTGAAATCTCCACCGAGAGGAGGGTCATCCTTACAAAATACCTTCATATGAAGAAAGCAAACTACGAATCGAATCTAACTTCTTCCTTCTATTAACAATGTTACCCTCAACCATAGTTTTACATTTACTTTTTGAATTTAGACCAAACCTTGGTTGAGACTATATTCATTACCAGTAGATGATACTGTAGTTTCATCCTCACTTCTGTCCCTCCTCCTCTTCTGAGCAAACCATCCTTGTACCTGCCTGTAGGTCAATCCTAAAGTGGCCGCATAAGTTTTCAATCTGCTTTGCGTAGGATATTTTTCCTCTGCAACAATAAAAAGTCAGAAGAGGTAACAATATCTTGGAAATGAGACAGGTCAAACTTAATTTGAGATTTATGACAAGTAACTAACTACGTTAATCTAAATGGTCAAACTGGCATGAAAAAATTCTCAAACTACATTCACAAGCCTACCTGAATAGAACGCATCGAGTGCTTGAAGCTGTTGAGGCGTTTTCCGCCTAAATTCCATTTCGCTAGATTCTATAATGCAAGGAAATTAGAAAAACAGCCAACAAAAAAGAGTAAAACCGAGTGTTAGTTAACAAACACAATCCAGCCTTCAAAGAGAAACTAAAAACATCAAAAACAAATAGAACATGAATCGGCTCCACTTCATACCAACCACGAACAGAGCGAAGAAACACAATCACCAAAATCCACATACAAAACAAGTTTCACATACACATAAGCCACAAGAAATGAAAAATAAAATGAATTACGAAAACTACCTCTGAAACAGAAGTGCAACAGCGGTTCCTTGCATGATTACGCTTGGTTGAATTTAGCCATATCCACTACCAGTGGTTGAATTGAAGCGGCACAGAGATTGGGAAGAGGAATCAAGAGTGTTTGTAGGGTAGCGGAAGAACAGAGTAAGAGAATTTTGAAGAGTGAAGGTTAATGGAAGGGAGGAGAGAGAATAAGGAGTAAGAGATAACAGAGGAATAACAGTGGAAGAGAGAGAAAGAGGGAGGTAGGGTTTTGGGTTTTACACAACAAAGGGAAATATCGCTAATGCTTTAAGCCTCCCTCTGCCCGTACTGACCGCGAATTTTATCGGATTATAAAAATATCATAATTTTATGCGCACTTGGACTAAAATACCCTTGACAATTTCTCAAAAATATTTTTAAAATTAATATAATTTGGGTTGATTATTATTATTCACTTAAAATTTACTGTTTTTATTCTTAGAATATAATTCAATATTTTTATGACTAATTTATTAATTATTATATTAAAATTTTCAATTTAATCTTTTATATTCATCCATGATAAGGGACAAAATTGGAAAAAAAAGTTAAAAATATAAGAGATTAAATTGGAACTTTCCAAATTATAAGAATTAAAATTAGATTATCTGTGACTGTGACCCGAACAACACAAATTGAGTTCATAACCCAACCCAACAGTTGGGTTGGATTGTTGGGCTGTCTTATTCTTAAAGTAGGATAAGGTTTGATTGTAACCTTATTCTCGAGTTGGTTGAGTTAACCCAACTCAATTTTGAATGACCGACTTTTTTCAGTAAAATGAATGACTTGCTTCTTCTGTGTTTCTTGCCTGCACTAACGCCCCGCTACTACACTGGAATATATAAAGGAAGGCCTTACCCAGACCAATGGTTTGTAGACTTCGAGTCAATTCTTGAGTCCTAAGGCCCTATGCGTAGGTGTCGACTCTAAACCTTTTTTTCTCCTCTTTTGATAGGACTTTGTGGCCTCGTGATGATGTGGCAAGCGGTGGCAAACAAAATGTGAGACCAATAAGTGAAGGAGAGAAGCTGTGAGACAATAAAGCATATGAAGAGGATTTAATTTACTCTCGTGTAAACGAGAGAGTGAGATAAAGAATATTCTCGTAATCCAAGGAATTTTCATCATTTTGTTAGGGAGAAGATAGACCAAATAAGCACAGTAGAGTTTAGAGTCGAAGGTGCGAAGTTGGATGAATCTCCCGTCCTTCTGACTCTATTACCTGACCTGCTATCCTCGTAAATTAAGTCATAATACATCACTAACATCGATTACAAACATTAAAACATTCTTAATCTTCCGAATAATCTTAGTTCTTCTAACTCTATTACCTGACCTACTATCCTCGTAAATTAAGTCATAATACATCACTAACATCGATTACAAACGTTAAACATTCTTAATCTTCAGAATAATCTTAAAGTAGGGTAAAGTTTGATTGTAACCTTATTCTCGAGTTGGTTGAGTTAACCCAACTAAAAAAAATGTCACCCGTAAACCTACTAGAATTTTTTACTTTTCAAAAGTTTAACCCAATATATATGGTTATTATAAATTTAATCAAACTATCTTAATTATTATTTTAAGTTAAAAAAAAAAAAAAAAAAAGTTAATTATTAGTTTAAAATTATAATATTTTTAAAGAATTTGAGCTCTTTTAAGGTTTTTGTTGTCCTAATTATATTATATTATATATATATTAGTCGGTTTAAACAAAATTATTAATTAGTTTCATATTATTAACGTTATGCAGTATTTATTTTAATTAATTAGTTTAAATATCAAATGGAATTTCTAAGAAGACTATTTATTTATCTTCATTACTAAAATTAATTAAAAGTGTTTTTAGTTGGATTTTTATTTTATTTTATTTTATTAGTTTGAGGGAAAAAAATGTTTTTATTCAATATATTGTACTTGTTTGAATTTAGTATGCTTGTATTTTTTTTTAATTACTAATTTTAATACATGGAAATAAACTTATTATTTAGTTTTCAAATAATAATTTGTCTATAATTATATTTTTTTTAACATATTTTAAAGAAGATTATTTCTTTATCTATTGCAGTTTTATTGATTAATTATTTTTTATTTCTTTAGTTTGAGAAAAATATATATTTTTTATTTCATGTACCCTACTTATTTGACTTTTTGTTAATTTTTTTAATTACTAACTTTAATACGTATACGTGTTCCAAATGTTCGTATTACAAGATTAAAAAATGTCAACAATTTCAAATCTGTCTCTTAGCCACTTAAATATATCAACGTTTGTTGGAAAACTTTATTATTTTTAATTTCATAAAGTTTGTAACCGTCCAATGTTCAAATTGACCTCATTCTTTTGTCGAGATTTAAGGGGATCAGGATTAAATCATGGCCATAAATTGTTAGGTAAAAAGCAGATCCATGGAGGAATGAAATTGAGATCTCAAATGAAACGTTTCTCTTAGGAATCCGAGTATCAATTTTGTTATTTCTCAAGTTTAAAGCAATTTTTTTTGGTAGAATTGCATAGTCATTCAATCAAGTTTTGATCAAGTTTGATTGTGGGGTGACTCAATTTAGAACAATGTTCCAAATCTTGATTCTAAATGTTCGATCGTAAGACGTAATCTAATTCTAACCTTATTTTTTGGTTAATCCGAACTTTGTATTCTTTGATTCAATGGTTCTTGTTCAACAAAAGCTCGGGTTCATAGGGTTGCCTTATCAAAAATAAATAATTTATTACTTTTCAAATAATAACTTATCTATTATAACATTTTTCAACACATTTTTAAATTGTAGTGTTATATTCTGTAATTGCAATTACTTGATTTTTAAAATGTCAGGGTGAAATATTATTAATCATAGTAATTTTCATTTTATGACATTATTCGAATTAATAGGATCATTTTAGTTGGTTCAATATTTGGTCGGGCAAACCCACTAAACCTAATTGTAGGCTCGAAACCGAGCCACAACTCGAGCGACTCACTCAATAACAACCCACATTCCAAACGCCCTTAACGTAGAAGCAACCTAGTCGTGTGTTCTAACCTAGCTACTCGACCCACAAACACAAGCCTAGATGCATGTGAACACTTGCCCCACCCTACATGCGCGTATCCCTCGACCCAGTAGTCCATAGATACACCTAACCCACACTGACTCACGACCAGACCTACATCGATCCTCGAATTGACCTTGCATTACAACAGACATGCGACTTAGCTTGACTTGCCCGTTCCCTCAGCTCGGCTTAAGCAACTTATCATATCTTGGCTCGTCTTAAACGACTCAATTTGACATTTTGGACACTTGAATATGCATTTTCTTTTCGACCACTTTTTGAAAAACTGTTTTCGAAATAAAACACTCATACTGGTTACATTTTATCGAAAGTGTTTTTATGTTTGTTCGGTTTGCTCTATACTAAATAAATGTTTTTATGAAGGCAATTTGAGACGAAGTGGACCGACGAGCTTGAAAGAAAAATGAAATAACTTCCCATAAATGAAATTTACAATATTGAGGAAGAAACCAAAATGAAATAACAACCATAGATCGAGTTTCCATGCGAGGGACACAATCGGTACTTATATAAAAGTTCTAGAAAAAGAAGGCATGTGGGAAGTACGTGCACATGGCCGAAGGTGTACGAGCGCATGGAGGCATGTGGTCGGGTCCATCTCATTAAGTTCGACTCATGTTTGCCTATCCTTTAATCCTTCTTCAATATTGACCGATTAGGAGCAATTTACACTAGAAAGGAAATTATCCATACAAGTAAGAGGCGGTTCCGAACTTTCAAACAATTATTAACTTGTAGTATGGTGAGCATTTTGATTACGTGAATAGGGACTAAGTCATTTGGTTCCTCTGGCTATCTTATATGTTATGCTCCTCTAGCTTCTACTTATTGGCCTATCGTGACATGTGTAGTACACGATGTGGGGACTATTACAGGTCCGCTAGACGAACTCAAGCGGTAGTTATTTCTTGAGCGACACAAACTTACATGTACACCATATAGATTAATAGATGGTAGGTTGAAGTGGCACTTTGCTTATTAGTCTACTAAACCCTACGGAAACACCTTGCTTAGTTTTAAGTTAGGACCATGAGTATGCCTAACTTTTAGGTTGTTAGCTATTTCAGATTGCTAGAGAGCATAGTGGAGAGTCATATTTGACCGAGAATGAGTCCTAGATACAAGTTCAGAGATTAAGTTAGTCCAAATACCCTAAAAAATCCATCACAACTTGAAACAACCGTATAAAAAAAATTAATAATAATAATTAATAACAACTAATCTCATCCTCCACAAAACTTAGGATAGTATTCAATTGTTAGCACGTTTATATCCTCGAAACACTAACGGTAGAAAATGAGATCCTTAATAAAAATGTTAGCACACAAATAATGAGGAAGATGAACTTATTACTACCTAGAATTTTTGGACGACTCTAATAGAGGAAACAAGGAAATTAACCTCTTTGAGACTTTTTGAATTATGACTGATGCAACTTTTATAAATCGTTAATTTTAATTATAATTTAATTAAATAGAATTCCTTCATAATTCAAATACAAAAATCGATGACAGGTTGACATGGATTTCAAAGGATAAAATCGAACTTTCATTAAGAATAAATTGGTGACACCAACTTAAACTAATCAGGTAAGTGACCTTACTATAGGATATGTTAGAAATTGTATGAGTTACGATTTATGATGTATGAGTTGTATCGTATGATGTCTTATACTAGTATATGATGATGTATGATTCTTGAGTTATGATGCTTGAGGATGTGTGTAATATATATAGTTTGATATATGACGTACTTGATATGCTTGATGCACTTTATGGCGATATGATGAGTATGATGATTGCATGACGTTTGTCATAATATGTTGATGTTTTCCATATTAAGCATGCTAGATGATGATGAGTGTCATATTGCATCATGTCGATAGATCGACATAGGACAAAACCCTAGGAGCATGAAAATGATATTAATATAAATATCTAACGGACATGGGTAATTTAATGTAACAAAGAGATGAGACTAGAGGGTTGTGTCAGAAGAGATGATGAGATGAGATTTAGAGAGATCTCATGCATGTTGTATGTTCATAAGCATAGGAATACTTCCCCAGAGACGATGAGTGTGGACGCGCACAGTATGATGATGAGGGTGTTCATAGGAAGTATGACACCAAGGGGTTCTACTGACCTCCGGACGTCACTATAGATTAGCTTGACCAGAGAGGATCCAGGGGGTGTTCTCGCACGTATGGGTCGTGTGTAGAGAAATACTATACATACAATTTGTCTAAAACTGGAGGCCAGCCCTAGATAGTGGTGTACATCCAACCTGGAAACCCGAGAACCCAACTCGACCCAACCCAAAATATAAGGATTGAGTTGGGTTGGTTGGATTTCGGGTTTGGGTTGGGTCCATTTTTTTTAACCCAATCTGATTTTGGTTGGGTTTGGGTTCCAAAAGAAAATGATTGGGTCAACTCGGTCCAACCCGAAAATATTAAAAAAAAGAAAAAGAAATTGAAGCCCAAAGGCCCAAAGTCAAAGCCCAATCTACGGTCTTCTCTTGTATCTGACAAGCCTGACACTTCAAAACCCAATAATTACTTAATTAGGAAAGAAATTTAAAATAATTGATCTCTCCCTCCCTCTCTACTATCTTCTCCCTGCCTTAGGTACCCTCCTCCCTCTTTGCCCTGTGAGTCCTGTCCTGCTTCTCTATGCTTCTCTCTCTGGCCTTAGCTGTTGCCTCTCTCTCTTCGGTTATTCTCTTTTAGAGGTGTACATGGTCTAGGTTAGGTTGGATTGAGAGATTTTTTTGACCCAACCCAAAAGTTCGGGTTGGTTGGATTAGTAACCCAACCCGACCAAAAAATTTTCACAACCCAACCCTCTATTTTCGGGTTGGGTTCTAGGGTTGCAACTTTTTTTTAATGTTTGTTTAAATTTATTTTTTATTTATTCATCATTCATAATTATTCAATTTAANCCAACCCAAAAGTTCGGGTTGGTTGGATTAGTAACCCAACCCGACCAAAAAATTTTCACAACCCAACCCTCTATTTTCGGGTTGGGTTCTAGGGTTGCAACTTTTTTTTAATGTTTGTTTAAATTTATTTTTTATTTATTCATCATTCATAATTATTCAATTTAATCTTAGATAAAAAAAATGTTAAAAGTTCACAAAAAAAAATACAAATCAATCTATAATTATTAAAAAAAAAAAATCATCGACAACAATAAAAAAAAATTGTAGCATCCAACGTTATTTAACAAAAATTGGTTAGTCTATACATAATAATAGAAATTAAAAAAATAATAGAAATGAATAGTTTAAATAAACTAAGTAATTTAAAAAAAAAAAAATGTAGGGATGAATTATAAAATTAAAAAACAATATAAATGATTAGTTTAGAGAAACTATATCTAAACAAAATAAAAATACCTTTCAAAATATGTAATATTTGAGTGATAAAAAAAAATTATAAAAGAAACAAACAAAATAATGATATAAAATAATATGAAATAATAAAAAAATAAATTTGGCTGGAGTCAAACCAAGCATAGAGTATTCTAGTAAACCGAGATTGTCAGACAGACCTGTATATACAATAGAGTTCTTAATGTTATTTATAAGTTTTATCAGTTTCAGATCCGAGTTTTTTTATCTTATGAACCGAAAATTGAACCGAGTCACTTCGGATTCAGAAAAAACAACCCAACCCAACCCAAAAAACTAATCCAACCCAACCCTTATCATTCAGGTTGGGTTGCTCCGGGTTGTCGGGTTGGATGTACACCCGTACTCTTCTCTGATTCTCTCCGTCTCTTCTCTCTCCTTTCTTAGCCATACAAACTTTTGTCTTTCTCTCAGCCCTTTCTCTCACCGCCTCACCTCACTGAGTTTTTTTTCTCTCTTTCGGAGCCTCACACCAAAATACAAACATTCAGCCAAAATACAAATCTCTCTTGATACTTAGTCTCTCACAAGGAATTTGATCTCAATAGCATTCTCTCGTGTTCTTTGTCTTGTTTCTCTCTCGCGCGCCGTCTTTCTCTTTTTAGTCTCCTGGAACGCCATAATGGTAAGCTTTTGCTCTTTTTGTTATATCCCCTTGCAAAGACCGATTGTATATGATGCATTCTATGGTAATTGTTCATATTGAGTTGAATGTTTCAATCATAATAGTTCTATTTTACTTTTTATATATGGAAAACAATAGTCCAACTGTATGTCCAAGTAGCTCTAGTAATTGTAATGCATGCAAGCCACCATTGGCTGCACAACATGAATTTAAGTAGAAGAAACCCAATAAATCAATATTTGTGAGATCACGTAAGATTAGAGAACAATAATAAGAGTGTAAAACAGAATAACAAACCAACAGAATAAAAAACAAATCAACTCCTAAATTAGCTATTTGAAAACCAATAGAAAACTATTGCCTATTAATTAGCTATAACTTTGCAGACTAAGTAAAAAATTCCAACAAATTCCTCTAAACTGGAGTACGCTGAAACAGTGTCACTTTACAAGTTGTCAAAACTCCAAGCATGCCTCTGAATTTCACAAATTGATCTAGCTTAATTGGTTTAGCGATTATGTCTGCCACTTGATCTTCCGTTCCACAAAATACTAACCTCACAGTCCCATTAGTTGACAAATTACGCAAGTAATGCTACCTGACATCAATATGTTTTGTCCTTTGAAGCATAACTGAGTTCTTAGAAAATTTGATTGCTGAACTACTGTCACACATGATATCAATGCAGTCGCTGCTTAGAACACTTAGCTCCTTCAGAATTCCCTTAAGCCAAACACCATGACATGCACTTGCAGTGGCAGCTACATATTCAGCTTCTGTAGATGATAGTGTGACAATTTCCGGCGTCCTTGAACTCCAACATATTGCTGCTCCATTTAGAAAGAAAACATAGCCTGAAGTGCTCTTCCTGTCGTCAATATCTTGCGCATAATCATTGTCTATGTATCCCAAAAAATTTACATCCTTACTCCATTTGTAATAAACTCCAACATCTAATGTGCCTTTTAAATATCTCAGTACCCTTTTAGCAATCAACATATGTTCTTCTTTGGGATCAGCCATATAACAAGAAATCAAGCAAACCACAAACATTAAGTCGGGACGAGTTATCGTAAGGTACATTAAGCATCCTACTAGTTGTTTGTACAATGTTGTATCGACACTTTTGCTGCCTGACTTTGACAAGAATGTGCCAAGGACTATCGGATTCTTTACAGCATATTGAACCTTTCCAATACTTCCTTAGCATACTTCCTTTGACACAAATGAATTCCTCCTTCGTTTTGATAAACTTCAACTCCAAGGAAGAACTTCATTTTTCCTAAGTCTGTCATCTCAAACTCCTGTTGCATTGATAACTTGAAACATTTGCACATATTCTCATCATCTCCTGTGTAAATCAAATCATCAACATACAGGAAAACCAACAACAATTTTCTTCCATTTCTCTTCAAGAACAAGGTGTGATCATAATTATTTTTTTTCAAATCCTTCCTTCTTAAAATAGCTCTCGATTTTGCCTAACCAAACCCTCGGTCTTGTTTCAGGCCGCAAAGAGCTTTCGTTAGTTGATAAACCTTGTTCTCTTCTCCCTTTTTGACAAAACCTTCAGGCTGATCAACATATACCTCCTCGTTTAATTCACCGTATAGAACAGCACTTTTGACGTCAAGTTGATAGATGCACCATCCACGTTGAGCTGCTACTGCCACCAGAATTTTGATTGTATCCCATCAAGCTATTGGTGCATAAACTTCATTGTAATCTACTCCAGCCTTCTGCAAGTATCCCTTAGCGACGAGTCTCGCTTTACATTTGTCTACTTTGCCTTCTTCGTTTAGTTTTGTCTTAAAGACCCACTTGACACCGATTTTCTTTGCTTGATGCGGCAATGTCACAAGCTCCCATGTTTGATTTCTTTCAATAGCTTGAATTTCAAGCTTCATGGCCTCCTACCACTTCTTTTCTTTTACTGCTTTTTCAAAGTTCACAAGATCATCATTGGAGATGTGAAAAGCAAACCCCTCATCGGCCTCTTCTTCTTCAAATAGGTGTTCACCTGTTTCATAATCGCGCATCCAAACTAGCTCTCTCCTTTGTCTTGTTTGTTGAGGCAACTCTAGGGAAGATTCATCCATTTCTTGGATTTATTCTAACCTGTCATTTGCTTATTCATTTGAATCTCATTCTCCATCAGTCTCTCCTTCTTCCGATTCTTTTACAGCAATATTATCATCATCTCCCCAAGCCAACGCATCCTGCTCTGCATTTTTTGTACTTGAATTCCAGTCCCATTTTGCATCTTCTTAAAATATGACATCCCTACTCATAATTATCTTCTTTGTTGCTGGGATCATACAGGCGTTAGGCCTTAGATTCATCACTAACTCCAAGACACGTTTAAGACTTCGATCATCAAGTCTGGTTCTCTTCTGTTCGGGAATATGGACATGTACAATTGAACCAAATACTCTGAAGTATTCCACATTTGGTTTTATGCCCGACCACTTCTCCTCAGGAACCATGTCCTTGATTGCCTTTGTGTAACTGCGATTCAGAACATGAGCTATCCATCTAGCTGCTTCAGGCCACAACTTCTTCGGCATCTTTTTCTCAGATAAAAGACACCGTACCATGTTCATGATGGTCCGGTTCCTTCTTTCTGCAACTCCGTTTTGCCGGAGAGTGTAAGCAACTGTTAGTTGTCGCTTGATCCCATTATCTTTGCAGAACTTGTTGAATTCATTTGACGTAAATTCTCCTCCCTGATGAGTTCTGAGTCCACGTATGGCTGTTTTTGCTTCATTTTCAACAAGATTTTTGAAGTTTTTGAATATTGTTAAAGATCACGTGTTTGTTTAGATTGATGTCAATTAGTATCTGATTAAATCTCTTATAGTTAGGAGTTGATTTAGTTTTGATTTGGTTTAGTTTGATTTGATTTACAGGTTTGTTATCAGATTTTCAGCAGATTTTTAGGTAGATTTTCTAAATATCTTTTTATATTCTTGGTATATATATAGAGTCTTCTTGCTCTTCATAATATAATCATCTTATCAACCATTCAATCATTCACTCTTTCACTAACAAATTGGTATCAGAGCTATCTTCTTAAGGGATCTGTGAGATCAAAATGGAAAGAGAATCCAGTTTTTCAACTGTTGCACCACCGGTCTTCGATGGAGACAATTATCAAATGTGGGTAGTTCGTATGGAGACTTATCTGAAGGCTTTGGATCTTTGGGAAGCAATAGAAGAGGATTACGAGGTCCCTCCACTTCTAGCAAATCCTACTGTAGCACAAATCAAAGTACATAAGCACAAGAAGACAAGAAAATCAAAGGCAAAAGCTTGCCTATTTGCACATGTATCTCAAATGATCTTCGAATAATGTCCCTTAAAATAGCAAAGTAAATCTGGGATTATCTCAAGGCTGAATATGAAGGAGATGAGAGGATTCGTGGAATGAAAGTCCTGAATTTGATTAGGGATTTCGAGTTGCAGAAGATGAAGGAGTCTGAGTCGGTGAAAGAGTACTCTGATAGACTTCTCAGCATTGCCAACAAGGTGAGATTGCTTGATTATGTGTTAAATGATTCCAGGATCGTTGAAAAGTTGTTGGTCACCGTTCCAGAGAAGTTTGAAGCCACCATTACTACCCTGGAGAACACAAAAAACTTGTCAAAGATTTCCCTTACAGAGCTCTTGAACGCTTTACAAGCACAAGAGCAAAGGAGGTCTACGAGGCAAGAAGAGGTGATTGAAGGTGTCTTACCTGTTAAGCATCAAGACAACCACAGGCATAAAAACAAGAAAATTTTCAAAAATCAATCGACGAATGGAGATTCATCGGCCCATTATCAGAAGACAAAAGGAGGAGGTTTCAAAAAATCCTATCCACCTTGCTGCCATTGTGAGAAGAAAGGTCATCCACCATACAAGTGTTGGAGAAGACCTGACGCCAAGTACTCCAAAGGCAATCAACTTGGACATGAAGCTGTGATCTGCAAAGTCAAAAGTCAGGTGAAAGAAGTAGATGCACAGGTAATTGATCAAGAAGAAGAAGATCAATTGTTTGTGGTCACTTATTTCTCAGACAAAGAATCAAGCGAGAGCTGGTTGACTGACAGTGGGTGCACAAATCATATGACATATGACAAAGAGTTTTTTGAGGAATTAAGAGACATTGAAGTCAAAAGAGTGAGGATTAACAATGGTGATCACTTGGAAGCCAAAGGAAAAGGCACAATAGCTATAACAAGTTATGAAGGTACAAAATTTATTCTAGATGCTTTATTTGTACCTAAAATTGATCAAAATCTGTTAAGTGTTGGTCAGTTCCTTGATAAAGACTAAAGTGTTGTTTGAGAATAAGTAGTGCTTGATCAAAGATGCTAGTCGCAAAGACTTGTTCAATGTCAAAATGAAAGAAAAAAGCTTTGCTCTAAATCCGATGGAGAAAGAGCTGATGACCTTTATATCTAGAGCTACTGCCACTAAGATTTGGCACAAAAGACTTGGGCACTTTCATCATCGAGGTTTGCTTCAGATTCAGTCAAAGAAGCTGGTAGAAGGACTCGCTGACATTGATGATGACATGCCTCCTTGCCGTACTTGTAATTTTGGGAAGCAAACCTAGGCAACCCTTTCCTAAACAGGCATGGAGAGCCTCGGAAAAACTACAACTGGTTCATTCTGATCTTTATGGTCCTCAGCAAACACCATCATTAAATGATAATCTTTATTACATTATTTTTATTGATGATCTAACAAGAATGCGTTGGATCTTCTTGCTGAAGCGAAAGACAAAAGTTGCGGGTGTATTTTGAAAATTCAAAGCCAGAGTTGAGAATGAAAGTGCATGCTTGATTCAGACTATAAGATTAGATAATGGCAAGGAGTACACTTCAGAAACTTTTAACAAGTTTTGTGAAGAGGCTGAAATTGAACATCAATTGACAGCACCATACACTCCTCAAAAGAATGACATCAGTGAAAGGAGGAATAGATTCATAATGGAGATGACAAGAATCATGCTTCATGAGAAGGATCTTCCAAAATCGAATTTCAACAAAAGCAGTGAAGGACTTAACACCATTTGAAGTTTGCTATGGTTACAAACTTTCTTTAAAGTTCCTTAGAGTATTTGAGTGTCTTTGCTTCACTTACATTCCACAGATCAAGCGTGATAAGCTTGACAAAAAGGTAGATGCTGGCATCTTTGTTGGGTATAGCACTATATCCAAAGCTTACAGAGTTTTTCAACCACACACTAGTAGTGTTATTGTGAGCCGAGATGTTCAATTTGTTGGAAATGAGCAATGTAATTGGGAAGAATTGATGAAGGTGAATAAGATTTCTAATGCACCAAACAATTTAATCTTTGGTAGCATGTTAGAAGAGTCTGAAGATGAACAACTAGAAGATTCTGAAGATGAATGACAAGAAGAGTCTGAAGATGAACGACAAGATGCTTTGGTTGATGATGCACTTGTTAGAGGAAGAGCTTTCAGTGATCCAGAAAAACAAAACATGGGAGTTGGTTGATCGACCTCTAAACAGAAAAATAATTGGAGTAAGATGGGTGTTCAGGAAAAAGCTTGGAGTTCGCAGCATCTAAACAAGGAGGAGTGTTAAAGATCACGTGTTTGTTTAGATTGCTGTCAATTAGTATCTGATTAAATCTCTTAGAGCTAGAAGCTGATTAAGTTTTGATTTGATTTACAGGTTTGTTACCAGATTTTCTGCCGATTTTTAGTTAGATTTTCTAAAAATATCTTTTTATATTCTCTCTATATACAGAGCCTCCTTGTTCTTCATAGTATAATCATCTTATCAACCATTCAATCACTCACTCTTTCACTAACAAATGTTTCAAAAGCTTCTGATTAATGTGCAAGAAAATAAATCCATGTCTTGCGAGAAAAATCATCTACAAGTACCAACAAGTATCTTTTGCCACGGTGAGAGGTTGGAGTGATGGGTCCATAAAGATCTCCATGAACCAATTCCAGTTTGTTTGATGCTCTCCATTTGCTTTTCTTTAGAAATTTTTGCCGTTGTTGCTTCCCAACATTGTAGACTGTGCAAACTTTGATATCTTTCTTCAATTTGGGTAATCCTTCCACCATTTGTTTTTGCTGCATGATTTGAATTGATTTACTATTCAAATGCCCATACCTCTTGTGTCACAGAGCCTCCAAGTCTTCATCTTCTATTTTCAAACATCTGTCAACGAATGGCTTCAGCTTTGCATTTACTGAGAACATGCGATTCTCCGTTATTTGTGTGTTCATTATCAGGTCCCTTTGTTGATGATAGATTCTACAGGTTCCTTCTTTGATTAAGATCACCAAGCGCTTCTCCTGTAGTTGCCTTATGCTTAGCAAATTTTTGGTGAGATTGGGACATAGTAGACATTTGATACCTTCAACTTCGAATCTGACACTGCCTCTTCTTTCAACTGTCAATTTTGAGCTATTTCCCAACCTGACAGTGTGGTTGAAATTTTCGTCAGCTCAACGAACCATGTTTTGTCCCCTGTGATATGATTTGAGCACCCGGAATCGAGAAACTAAATGCCTTCTCTTTCAACTTCGCTTTTCTTTGTGTACGCCATCAATAGCAGTTCTTCCTTCTCATCAAATTCAACATAATTAACAGCTTCTTTTTCTAATCCCGGACATTCAAATTGTTGTGCGCCGAAAGCGGAACAAATGTACTCATAACACCAATGTTACTCAAGACATACAATGTGACACCCAAAACTTGATGATTTCAACCGCAGAAAGAATGGCATTACATAGCCTTCTGCTAAACCTCAAAATATAAGCTAAACTAACCCGCCTAAAAATATTAGCAAGACCTTGAGAATAGGTCCTATGCTAAACCTAAAAATATAAGCTAAACTAACCAGCCTAAAAATATTAGCAAGACCTTGAGAATAGAACTTATGACAATGTACAACAATCTCCACCTTGTCATAAGATCTCCAAGTTGATAGTTGATTTGGTTGCTACCACGTCAACACACTACTCCTTCCTTCCAACGTTGATGAAATCCAAACAATGTCAGAACTTTTCACGAGTGATCACCTTTGTCAACATATCAGCAGGGTTATCAACAGTTCCAATTTTTAATAAATGAATATCCCCTTTGCTAATAATTTCTTGAATAAAGTGAAAACGGACATCAATATGTTCTGTACGAGCATGATGGACTTGATTTTTTGACAAGCAAATAGCGCTCTGGCTATCACAAAACACATCTATATGTTCCTGCAAAATACCCAAGTTATTGATCAAACCATGCATCCAAATAGCTTCTTTAAAAGCTTCCGTTACTGCCATATACTCTGTTTCAGTGGTAGACAATGCAACAGTAGACTGCAATGTTGAACGCCAACAAACAGGTCCANTCTGCTTCAGTGGTAGACAATGCAACAGTAGACTGCAATGTTGAACGCCAACAAACAGGTCCACCAGCCATAGTAAATAAATAACCCGTAGTAGATCGTCGCTTATCCAAATCACCAGCATAATCAGAATCCACATAACCAGCTATTCTTGTTTTTGAAACTTAATACCAACATCAATAGTGCCAAGAATGTACCTAAGAATCCATTTTACAGCCTGCCAATGCTCTTTACCAGGATTATGCATATAACGACTCACCATGCTTACTGCGTGTGAAAGATCAGGTCGAGTACACACCATAGCATACATCAACGCACCAACAGCATTTGTATAAGGAATGTTCTCCATATACCTTTTGTCATCATCAGAACTTGGACACATGGAAGCACTAAGCTTGAAATGAGGAGCAAGTGGAGTACTAACGGGTTTGGTTGAATTATTCAAACTAAATCTTGACAATACCTTGCGTAGATATTGAGACTGAGTCAACCAGACTGTATCTTTTTTCCGATCTCGCTCTATCTTCATTCCAAGTATTTTCTTTGTATTGCCTAAGTCTTTCATTTCAAATGTTTTAGAAAGCTGATCTTTGAGCTTATCAATCTCCACCTGTCTCTTTGAAGCAATTAACATATCATCAACATATAAGAGCAAATAGATAAACGATCCATCATCGAGACACCGATAATACACACAATGGTCAAATTGACTATGAGTATACATATGTTCTACCATGAAATGATCAAAGCTTTTATACCATTGGCGAGAGGATTACTTCAGCCCATACAAAGATTTCTTCAATCTGCATACTAAATGTTGTTGTCCAACTACTCGGAAACCAACCGGTTGCGCCATATATATTTCTTCTTCCAAATCTCCATGCAAAAAAGCAGTTTTTACATCGAGTTGTGCAAGCTCAAGATTAAATTGAGCAACCAAAGCCAACAAAATTCGAACAGAAGAATGTTTTACCATAGGTGAGAAAATTTCATTGTAATCAATACCTTCTTTTTGTGCGTAGTCTTTAGCCACAAGTCGAGCCTTATAACGTATACCAGAAGAGTCTTCATTTTTTGCAAAAACCCATTTACAACCAATTTCTTTTTTACCTTTTGGAAGTTGTACCAAATCCCAAGTTTGATTTATCTCCAATGATGCTATCTCCTAATTGACAGCCTCTTGCCAGTGTAAGCTATCCGAGCAATAGCTAGCATCTTTGTAACTGTTAGGAGCTCCATCAATCAAAGAGAAAACATATGCTATCGTATCATCAAACCTTGCAGGTTTTCGAATTACCCTTCATGATCTATTCTTGGCGATAGACTTAGGTTCCTCCACTCTATCATTTACAAGGCTTCGCTCTTTCGGTTCTAAGACATCAAAGTTATTATCTACCTGATCAATAGGTTCTTCAGTAGGAGCAACCATATCAGGAGAGAACACCACCTTCTCCACTTGCTTCAATGCCTCGTCATTATTTTCAATTTTCTGCAAAAATATTCCAGACTCATCGAATGTCACATCTCGACTATTAACAATCTTACTTGTTTCTGGACACCATAACCTATAGCCCTTCACACCTTTGCTAAAGCCCATAAAATTGGTTTTTTTGGTTCTAGGATCCAGCTTTGAGTCTGTCACATGATAATAAGCAGGACACCCAAACACATGCAATTTATCATAATCACTAACAGGACTACCTGACCATACCTCAAGCGGAGTTCTCCCACCATTTCCAGAAACAGGTAAACGATTCACCAAGTGAACTGCATAACTGAGAGCCTCAGCCCAAAATTTCTTACTCAATCCTGCTTGAGACAATATGCATCGAACCTTCTCTATTAATGTCTGGTTTATTCTCTCAGAAACTTCATTTTGTTGTGGCTTACCAGGAACAGTGAAGTGTTGAACGATCCCTTCATCTCGGCATACTTTAAGGAATGGATCATAAGTATATTCTCCCCCGTTGTCTGATCTCAGCTTTTTGATTTTTCTGTCCGTCTGATTCTCTACCATTTTCTTTCACTCTAGGAAGATTTGGAGAACCTTGTTTTTGTGCCTCATGGGATACATTCAAACTCTCTTCGAGTAGTCATCAATAAAGGTGACAAACCACCTCTTTCCTCCCAATAAGACATTCTTCGTGGGACCTCATACATCAGTGTGAACATAATCTAAAATGCCCTTTGTTTGGTGTATAGTTGGACCAAACTTCACATTTTTTTGTTTACCAAATATACAATGTTCACAGAAATCAATTTTACCAGTTGTGGTACACTTAAGGACTCCTTGGTTCACTAATGTCTGAAGCGCCTTCTCACCAGCATGCCCGAGTCGCAAGTGCCATAATTACGATATGTCTTGTTCTTTCGACCTTGCCACAGCAGCATGCCCAATTATTGTGGTTCCGTTGAGGTAGTATATGCTACCTCTTCTAGTTCCTGTAATTGCCACCAAAGCTCCACGAGCTACTTTCAAATTCCCTCCTTCCAAAATGATGCGATAACCACTCGCATCCAAAACGCGAAGTGAAATCAAATTTTCTTCAAGTCAGGGACATGCCTCACATCTTTGAGTTTTCGTATAACCCCATCAAACATCTTGATTTGTACTGAGCCGATTCCCATTATCTTGCAAGTACTATCATTGCCCATATAGACAACTCCACCATTGAACTTTTTGAAGTCCAAAAACATCTCTTTGTTGGGACACATATGATAGGAGCACCCAGAATCAAGAATCCATTCATTGGTTTGGCTGGCTGATAGGGAGATTGTCAAGGCATCATCTGTATCAGTGTCGTCATCTTTAACCACATTGGACTTCGACCCCTTCTCTTTTAAGATCGAACAATCTTTTTTCCAATGGCCTTTCTGTCGACAATATGCACACTCATTTTTATCAAGTTTTCTCCAATTATCAGATCTACCTCTCGACTTTAATCGGAACTCTCCACATTCGTTCCTTTTCCAAGTAGAAGTCCTGCCATGAGCAGTGAGAACATTTGAGCTAGAGCCTTGATATGTCTCATTTTCCTTCTTTTGCATCTCATTGTTTATTAAGGCATTTGAAACATCTTCAAAATCAATATTAGTGATTCCATATAGTAGGGTTGTTACTAAAAACTCATAGGATTCCGCCAAAGAATTTAATAACAACAACGCCTTGTCCTCGTCATCAATCTTAACATCAAGATTGAGCAAATCAGTGATGATTTTGTTAAAATCATCCAAATGCTCAGCCATTGAGATACCTTCCTTGTAGTCAAAACGGAAGAGTTTCTTCTTCAAATAGAGTTTATTTTCCACACTCTTCTCCATATATTTCGCCTCAAGCTTGTCCCATAATTCTTTTGCCATGGTAACCTTCATAAATGGATATTTTTTATCCTTGCCAAGACAGGATCGAATAATTCCACAGGCTTGCCGATTTAATTTGTCCATTCTGCTTCTGTCATGTCTTCAGACATCTCCTCTTGGAGAGAAATATCGAGGTCTTGCATGACCAGCAAATCGCTAACTTTGCCTCGCCAAACACCAAAATTATTGGTTCCATCAAATTTCTCTACTTCGAGATTGGAACTCCACACTCTTGATCCACATCGTAATGATTTTGCCATTTGCGATAATTAATCTGGATGTAACTAAAAACACAATTCTTGAAAATTGATTTTCAAGAGAATAAGCACAATTGTGAGCACGTCTAACGGTCGATGAGGCCCAAACTTTCACAATACCCCCAAATACCACAATAAGGCTCTGATACCACTTGTTGTGCGCCGAAAGCGGAACAAATGTACTCACAACACCAAAGTTACTCAAGACATACAATGTGACACCCAAAACTGATTTCAACAGCAAAAAGAATGGCATTATATAGCCTTGCCTTCCGCTAAACCTAAAAATATAAGCTAAACTAACCAGCCTAAAAATATGAGCAAGACCTTGAGAATAGGTCCTATGCTAAACCTAAACATATAAGCTAAACTAACAAGCCTAAAAATATTAGCAAGACATTGAGAATAGGTCCTAAAGAATAGGACTTATGACAATGTACAACAAAAATTGGTAATGTCCTTGCTTTCCACATCGAAAACAGTTGATGGCCGACTGGTTCACAAAAGATCTACCTCTTCCCCGTCCTCTAGAGTAACCTCTTCCTCTTTGAAATGTCTCTCTCTTCCTCTTTGAAATGTCTCTCTCTTCCTCTTCCTCTTTGAAATGTCTCCCTCTTCCTCTTCCTCTTTGAAATGTCTCTCTCTTCCTCTTCCTCTTTGAAATGTCTCTCTCTCCCTCTTCCTCTTTGAAATGTCTCTCTCTCCCTCTTCCTCTTTGAAATGTCTCTCTGCCTCTTCCTCTTTGAAATGTCTCTCTGCCTCTTCCTTGTCCATACCTTGGTACATTCTCCACCTGCAAGACCTGCTCTTCACTCCTCTTATCAATCATCTTTTGTTCATGTACAAGCAAAGATGCCTGTAATTCATCGACTGTTAATTGGTCAATGTCCTTAGATTCTCCACAATTCCTCATGTCATTAGCAGACATAACTCTTGTAAAATACTTAGAAACACCTTCTCCTACTTTCATCTCTAAAGTTTCGAATGTTCTGCGAAGTCGTTGTAGCTGGGCTCGCTTCAGTCTAGCATTTCCTTGATACTTGAGTTTCATTGAATCCAATTGCTTGGCAGTATCCTTTTGAATGATAGTTTCTAGAATATTGTTATCAATGGATTGAAAGAGATAATTCTTTGCTTTGAGATCTTTGAGCATTGCTTCATCGATTGCCTTTTGTTGGGCTGTGTTTTATCTAAAAGATTGCCTTTTGTTGGGCTGTGTTTTATCTAAAAGGCTGCGCTTAGTGCTTCGTTTCATTTTGGTTCCTCGAAACGAGATTAAATAGCACTTCAATATTCCTTGGAACGCAAGAGATTTTCCATGACCAAACTCCAATGCTCGTAGTCTCCATCGAATTTAGGAACACATGGTGTAGTAAAGCTTCCTGAATCACTTGCCATTTGTTCAGTGTTTTTCCTCTCAAACACTCAATTTGTGTATTTCTTCTTTCAGGTCCTTACTAGCTCTGATACCAAATAAAGGGAACTCATTATCTTTATTCAAGGATAAGTACGACTTTTATAAAGCCTTACAAAACAGAATAACAAACAAACACAATCAAAAAACAAATCAACTCCTACAAATTAACTATTTCAAAACAAATAGAAAACTACTACCTATTAATTAGCTATAACTTGCAGACCAAGTCCGAAACTCCAACAAGGTGCAAGTGCAACTATTGTTCTAAGAAGTATGCTTGTGATACTAATTCTTGTGGAACTAGCACGTTATGGAAGCACTCAAAAAATCAGTATAGAAAGTACACATATAAGGTGGAGGACAAATGACAAACCACTCTAAGTTTTCAACGTTCAATAGATGGAAAGGGTGGTAGTAATATTGTTAATTCATTATTTAGACAAACAAGATGGAGAGCATCATGTGCCAAGATGATAATTATGGATGTGTTGTCATTTAAGTTTGCAAAGAATGAGGGTTTCAAATTGTTTAGTAGTATTGCATGTCCTAAGTTTGACCCTCCATCAAGAGTCACCATTGCTAGAGATATATTTAAGTTCTATCTAGAAGAAAAGAGAAGTTGAAATTTTTTTTAGTCCATCATTTCAAGAGGGTTTGTCTTACCACTGACACATGGACTTCGTAGCAAAATATTAATTACATGGTAATAACCACACATTTTATTGACAAGAATAGAATTTGCATAAAAGAATTCTCAATTTTTGTCAAGTTGCTAACCACAAGGGGCAAAATTATTGAGAGTTGTTTATTGGAACGGAGAATCGATAAGGTTTTCTCTATCATAGTTGATAATGCACGTTCCAATGATATAGCTATTTTATATATTAAGAAGGCTTAGAAGTTGGAATTCACTTGTCTTAGATGGAGAAATATTACACATGAGGTGTTGTGCTCACATAATTAATTTGATTGTGAATGAAGGGCTTAAAGAAATGCATGACTCCATTTCTAGTGTTCGCAATGTCGTGTGGTATGTTAGATCATCCCCGAAGAGATTGACAAAATTTAAAGATCGTGTTGAACAAGAAAAAATTAAATGTAAAGCACTTATTTGTTTGGATGTGGCGACTCGATGGAATTTCACTTGATGCTTGATCATGCCTTGAAATTTGAAAAAGCTTGCAAAGTATTAAAGGAAGAAGAATTAGATTATGTTGATTACTTCAAAGAGGGGATCATGGAAACAAAAGAATAGGACCACCAACCATTGATGATTGGAAAAACGTTGGAGTGTTTGTAAAGTTATCATAGAAACAAAAGAATAGGACCACCAACCATTGATGATTGGAAGAACGTTGCAGTGTTTGTAAAGTTTTTGAAGGTTTTCTATGATGTCACTAGGAAGATAAGTGGTTCTTTAGATGTGACTTCTAATTCTTATTTTCATGAACTTTGGGGTATTCAATAACTTTTAATTCAGTGGAGTACAAATGTGAACTCTGTTTTAAGTAACATGAGTTCAAATATGAAAGTTAAGTATGACAAATATTGGGGCTTAGTGGAAAGAATTAATAAGTTGATATTCATAGCAGTGGTACTCGATCCTCGTTACAAATTGGATTACATATCATTTTGCTTTTCGAATATTTATGAAGATGCTATGGCTAAAATGATGGTGGATGACATAAAGAATTATTTAATTCGTTTGTATGATTACTACAAGTTTTATGATAATGCTCGAGATCATCATCAATCTGAATCAAGACTCACTTCTAAGTCCATGAGCATGGAGATGGACACAATTGATGAAATGAATTTGAGTGGTTCAATATTAGTATTACAAAGATACAAATGAAGAAGAGAAGAGAAAAATTCACTCGAGTTAAAGAATGATGTGGATCGATATTTATCTGACCCTAGTGAAGAACTTGATGATAATTTTGATGTTTTGGCAGGGTGGAAAGCAAATGAGTTTAAATACAAGTTTTATCGAAAATTGCCCAAGATGTCTTGGCCGTTCCAGTGTCGACTGTATCTTCGGAATCAGCATTTAGTACGGGTGGGAGGATTCTTGATTGTTTTAGGAGTTCTTTGACACCTAAAACAGTGGAAGCTCTGATATCTATACAAAATTGGATCGATAGAAAATCTATATCATTAAATATTTCTCAACTTGAAGATTTGGAGCTTTGTTCTAATATTGAGAGAGGTAACTCCAAATCTATTTATTGTCTATTTGTTAAGATGTATTCTATATTATTATATCACAATTTATATTTTATTTTTAAGATGATTTAAGACCCTTAAGCTATGTCATGCCAGAATAATTATATTTCAATTTAAGTAAAATATTTGAAGTTACAATATGCTTTCTCAAAACAATCTTGAAACGTATTAACTTTCAAGATGCTATTTTTCTTTTGCAGGAATTAAGAATGCAACAGAGGGTTGGATAGTTTCAAATTTTTAGGCATTTTGTTGAATGTTGTAACTTTGGAATTAATTCATTGAATATTCTTTACATATTTATAGGTGAATTTTTAGGCATTTTGTTGAATGATTATATATTGTGAAGGTAGATAATTTAATTAGATGTGGTAACTTTGGAATTGATTCATTGCATATTCTTTACCTATTTATAGGTGATAATATAAATACAACAGAGAGTTTGATACTTTTGATCTACAACTTATAGGTAGTTATTGTTTTATCATTTTAGGTCATACAAATTTTTTTTTTTTTTTTTTTTTTGGACCAACCCGAACCAACCCGAAAATAAAGGGTTGGGTTCGGTTACCAATCCAACCAATCTGAACTGTTGGGTTGGGTCGAAAAAATTCTTCAACCCAACCCAACCCAACTCAGACCATGTACCCCTAGAGATAGTCCCAGAGCATGATTGCATGTGGTTGCATTTGCATGGCTTCCTATATTGGAGCAACTTACTGAGTATTCTTCGAAATACTCAAGCCGTGTGCCACATCATTTTTTAGGTAAAGGCAAAACGCACATGTACGGAGGACAACGACATCGCAAACAGAGACTGTGGCACATGCATAGGGTAGACCCATTTAAATTCATAGTCTTACGTTAGAATAGGTTGTTTTGCATTTGATCGTTTTAAATTATTTTATTTTGTATTTGTTTCTATCTTCTCTAAATTTCAGTATTTCGTATTTAAACACGTAAGACAATGGCTGTATTTTCCAGAGAAATGATGTTTTAAATGTTTTCGACATTTATATTATAGTTTTTTTTTTTTAAGAGTTATATTTCCACATTAGACATGAACATGAGATATTAGTAGCGACTCTGAGTATGTAAAAATTTAGGGTCATTACAGTTCGTTTTCGGGGCTCTAGGTTTTAGATTATGTAGACTAGCGTACGATGTAGGCTTGACACGTTCCTTGGTTCCAACGTCGATGCTCTGTCACTGTCAGGTATGCCTTGCATAAGATAAGAAAAGAGAAATGTTTTTGAACTTGCATGCATTTTTTTTTTTTTGTTGATATTACTAAAATTGTTGTGATATTTCAAGTATTTATTAAAGAGTATGATGTGATGTGTAGCATACTGAGTGATTTATTTTTGGCACATAATATGACTTTAGTATATATATTTTATAGTATATATGCGTAGAGATGAGCCTTAGACTTAAGTAACTTTATCTTGGTTTTTAGAACCATGCCGCCCAGACCATGCGAAAGAGTAAGACGAGGAAGGGGACGACCCTTATTACAGGAAGAGGACGAGGTGAAGCTGAAGAGGGCCCACCTCGAGGTTAGAGACAGAGTTCAAATTAGAACCCTAGTCACTAAGTATAGAGTAAATAATGACCAATCAATAATAGCCGACCGAACTCTAAGCATAGACCTAATAGTAGTAAAGATGACCGATGTCAACGTAATACTAGGTATGAATTGACTAGATAAAAATCGTGCTAGTATAGACCGTCGCAAAAAAAGGAAGTGGTATTCTCACCATCAGCGGGACCTAGCTTCCAGTTTAAAGGCACAAGTATCAGGACAACCCCAAAGGTAGTCTCGATGATGAAAGCAAAGATATTAGTCCAACAAGGCGGGTGGACTATATTAACACGTGTTGTAAATGTAAGAGGAAACGAAAAGACCTTAGACAACGTACTAGTAGTAAATGAGTTCTCGAACATATTTCCGTAAGACCTACCAAGAATACCTCATCCCCAAAGCCCATATAGCATGACATCAATAGGATTAAAGGAACTTGAGACATAATTACAAGGCTTATTGAGTAAGGGCTCAACATTAATGGTCAAGTAGAAAGATGACTCGATACGTCTAGACATCGATCATATGAAACAGAATATAAGGACCCTAGCTTAAATAAAAATTTCGAGATAAATTAACGGAAACTCTGGTGGCATATAGGCTAGTACTACCTAACAGACCTCATGAACCCCGCCAAATTAACAAAGACTTGTGTTACACGAAGAAGCCTATGAAAATATTAGCCCATGGGATGAAAACCATACGCAGGAGAGGTATTGCCTTCGACAAAGCACTAAGACGAAATCAACATACAAAAAAAAAAGTCACATGCAAACGAGAAGATAGGATAAGAGAAAAGTACCCCGATTTAGGATAAAAGTTCCTTTTAGGGGTATATGAGGTAAGGATTCGAAAGAAAAAAAAATCCTAAGAGGGCAATGTAATGCAAGAAATTGATTAAATATTGATCTGGTTGGTAAAAAAAGTGAGTCTGGAACAAAGTGAGAAAATTGAAATTAAGGTTGAGTTAAGTATTTAAAATTTTTCAATCTTAGTGACTACATAAATATTGATTTCAATGAAATGTCGAGCCACAAACCTACTAAATGAATTATGTTACACATGAAATTTAGTCGAAGATTCAATATGACATGATAATGTTACGTATAAAATTTGGTGATCATTAGGTCATGATAACGGGCTAAACCAAGGGTAGGTGTAAAATGACTAAAATGCCCCTTAATTATGAAAATTTATGAGAAGCCTTATATCGAAGGATTATACAAAGTTACAAGGTCATTAGAATATGATGAGGAATTAAACTAAGATTTGGGATAGTAAATGACCAAAATACCCCTATGAGAATTCTAAGATATTTTCGATACTACGATATGAGACTCATATACGATACTAAGGGTAAGTATGAAAGATCTTAAGAAGATTAGAACAACTTTGGAATGTGAACCTTGAGCAAAAGTACGAAACTACCCCTTAAGACATTTAATAAGAAATCAAGGTTTTCATGAATACCAAGTGACATACAGGTCAACGCTACCACTGTCCCTCTTCGCAATGCGTAACATATGCCACATATCCATGTTTCACAAAACACTGGACTCACTCGATGTACGTTCTAGACTACAAATCTCTCTAGATAGACAAAAACCCAAGTTATTCCGAGATTAAAACACTTTCGACACGAAAGATTCTTCTAGATGTATATAATGTAACAACAATAATTTTTTTTAATAATAATAATTAATTAATAACAACTAATCCAAACTCTCACCACACCTCAGTTAAATACTCAATTAACTCCTCACACAACCATAAGTCATTCTTGCAAAGAAAAAAAAACAGAAACGGAAAGAAAAGATTTTTCGAGAAGAAAAAACTTATGCAGATAATGGGAAGAGAGACCTCATTTGAAGAGGTCAGTAGTAGTCTAGCCCGTGGGTGTCACTGGTGTGGGCTAGACAGCCAAAGATGGTGCAGGTCTAGAAGGCTGGGCTGTCGAAGCTGAGGTCGGAAGCTTGATTCGATTCCGAAGGCTAATTCCAAACCTGCTTCTTCTCCTTTCATTCTTCTCCTTTCTTTCTTCTCCAAATTGGTGAAAGGATGGTAGGGAGAGAAAGATCCAAATGGGTTGAAGGGATGGTAGGGAGATAAAAGATTGTTTATACTAGAAAGAGAAGAAAAAGTCGAGAGAATCGAGGAAAATGGGTGAGGGGGTTGTGGTTGAGAGACGACGGGAAGAGATAAGGTTGGTGAGTGAAGAGATTTATAGTCATTTGTTTGACATTTGAAGATTTTATTGACATGACTAAGTTTAGGGCATGACTCTGATATATCATAGATGAACACGACTCTCCGCAATAGTATGATATTGTCCACTCTAAGGATAAACTTTCATGACTTTGTTTTGAGCTTCCCCAAAAGGCCTCCGAGCCAATGGAGATAGTATTCTTTGATTATAAACCATGATCATTCCCTAAATTAGCAAATGTGAGACTTTCATCCAACAATCACAAAAAAATAATTTTGCTTAAGAACTATTTTTTTTTCATAATTTAGTACGAACACAATCTAAAGTTCAAAATAGTTTTTTGCTTAATACGAAATCAAATAATATGATCTTTTATTACATGCGGTATTTTCGATTATCTTTGTATAGTCAATGATTTTTTACGACTCTTGTCTCATTGGTTTCGTGTTAATGAATGGTAAAAATTTGACAATGACAAAAGGAAGGGAAAATGTGTTGTATACAATTTGATGAAGGATGAAAAAAAGTTCATGTGAACCATTTCAACCGGTTCACTCGGGTCGGTCCAATTCAATTCGATTGAACCAGTTTGTTTGATCCAATCGAACAAATTTGAGTTATTTTGGCTGGCTTGACTTTTATTTTTATTTTTGTTATACATTTTTCGAATTGGTTTCCGGTATGATAAAATTTAATATGATTTGAGGGGCTAATTAAGAGAACCTAGAGATTTTGATGAATGACAAGACCCTATTGCTAAAACTCTACTGTAAACTCAGACGAGTTGAGCATAATCAAACTATAACTCGAGTCTCGATAAAAAATTAAATATCTAATTTTTCTAATTTTTCGGATTTTAGTGAGGGTATTAGAGGAAGAATTTCAAGATGAGAGCTCAACAAAAAAAAAAAGCTAGAGGAAAATGAAACAAAAGCGGTGATGATAAGAAGAGCCAAGGAGGAAGAGAAACAAACATGTATAGACGAGAAAGTGGTGCACAAATTGAAAAAAAGTCCGATCAAGGGGTAAAATTGTCATTTTGACTTCATTCCCTAATAAGAGGCCTGGTTGAACCCTAATAAGAGGGTTAATGAATGGAAATGGAAGTAGGAGTTTTGGTGTAAGTCAAGAATGGTAAGTTTTTTTTTTTCTATTTTAGGCCAACTCTCGACTTAATTGATTAAAAATTAGAAGAAAATATCTTTATAAAGACAAATGGAAAACTCACTCAGGGCATATCGGGATATCGGGCAGGCTAGGAGTAAGTAGAGTAGCTCCTCTACAACATTGGTGAAGGAACCAAGTTTATTCGAGTTTTACATGAAAATATATTAAAATCAAGCGGAGGCACGTGTTGGCTATTGGGGAAGGAAGTGTGGCTGGCTAGGTGTGGAACGTGTGTCGACATCTGATTGGCGTATTCGGATCCACAAAACAAACCGACCCGATCCAACAACCCACGCGTCGAACCTATTTGCATCCATCCCGACCCGACCCGATCCAACCCAAATTGATGAACCATTTTGCTTGGGCCACGTATCAGCAAATTAAAAATCCAAGAAAAAGGAAATGCACGCTTGATTCGAACTCAAGAAGTTGAAGGCAGAAGGACCAATTTGAAGTTGCCATATGTCACATAACAGACACACATACTCCTCCCCTAGGCACGTTTGTACTCGGCGCGTGGGACTTCTTCCTAGCGTGTGAGAGCGCGTGTGTAGCGAGTGAGGTGATGTTTTTGCCCTGTTTGACCTCCAATCGACTATTTTCCCTTCGATTTCGATACTAACTCTATTAAGACATGAATTAAGACATTCCAAAGAAATTTCAGAAATTTGAAGCTCCTAACATGTGAAAAAGGTAGCTCGGGGAGGTACGTGCCATCCATATAAATAGTCACTCGGAACTTTTTAAAATAATATTGGTAGGAATAGCTAAGATTTGATTCCTTACCTTAGGTGGTTAGAAAATGCATGGTTAAGACATCATTGGATAAGAATGTATTGTATGTATGTTATGACAAAATTACCGTTATGCCCCTAGGATGAGATTTCCGAGATGCATGTTGAATTTATATTTTCCGCAAAACTAGAAAGGGAATATGCATGACTAGAATACGAGTTGGGCAATATAGACAAGTAAACTATGTAGAATGTAAGAAATTACCAAAATGCCCCTATGATAGAATTTGTGATAATGTTGTTTTAAATACTTCCCGCTATGTTAGAAAGGAGGATGAGCTATTGTGATTGAGCTCTAGGAGATTGATGAACGTTATCTCTCTAATGAGCTTGTTTGTTTACATGACTGTTTTAGTTTATGTTTTTCAATGTTACGTGATTGATAGGATTATCTGCTTAATAAACGTGCACGAATATTTAGATGATGCATACCATGCTCTAGATAATCAATTGGATAATCTCCCTAGCGTAACATGCACAAGAGAACCATGTTAGGACTAAGGCACAAGAGTTAGAGTTGGATGAGTTGGTACATTCAAACTCGTAATTATGATTGGTGGGTCAAAATGATTAATTTGCCCTTCAGAGTTGACTTTGACCAATTTTCTTAATTTTTCATGATTTTCCTAATTTGCTCCTCCCTCGCATCTTAGTTGACACTCGAAGTCATTCTGAGTCATGATAGTTTATTGTTACATTCTATATAACATATTTCCTAAAGATTCAATACTCTACTTATCACTAAAAACAAAGTCAACCACTACTTATCACTAAAAACAAAGTCAACCACCCTGTCTTTCAAGCTTGTTCTAACGTGTACTACAACTCTAATGTAATAACCAAAACTTAGAAAACAAACGTGTCACATCCATTCTATTGAGGAAGTGGAGAGTTGGGCTCCACTATATGAGTGAGGTCCATTGCTTCCTTTTATCCCATTTTAATGGTTCGAAGCCAGTGAAGAATACACTTTCTAACGGTTGTAGGCCGACATTTCGACTGATCCATCTTCGGTATGATGTGTTGGGATCATTTTCTAATAGTTTTAACTCTTCGAAAGCGTTTAAGATTAGTATGACTCCTTTTTAGCTAGTTTAGATTATTTAGAGTCAGATTTAAATTATTTTATGCAAAATTGGTTGATTATTTAGAGTCAAGTTTAGATTATTTTATGCAAAATTAGGTGAACCAATTCTCAGGGTAGAATTCTAATTAGGGGAGACTCCTTTGATAGAATTAAATTTAAGAGATCAGCATTAAGCTAGCATAAAATGGTCGTGGTAGCTTCAGACAAGGCCAACCAAATAGGTGACCTTACAATTGGAGATGGAAGAATTGTATGATGTATGATGACACATGCCTCGTGGTCCCTAGATACGCCATAATATTATGCTATGTTTATGTGTGCTATGTAATAAGTATGATGCCATGTTATGTATGTATGTGATATCCATTATTCCATGATATGAATGAAACGAAACACTATGTATGTCGTGCTACATTTTGTCATATAAAGCTATGTAATAGATTATGTGATGATATAAGATGAAAGTCATGATGATTACCATGTATACATGACACATATATGTACTATGTCACGGATGAAAGGAATAAAGAAATGATTTTGATGTTATGCTATGATTTTAAACCATGGGGACCTCATGCATATATGTATGTCAAGTGCATCGGAATACTTCCCCGTTATGTTACGTTAGTATGGATGCAAACCTTCGATATTTATGTTCGTCATAATATTATGTAGACTTTTCCCTACATGTGGCGTCCAGCAACGCATTAGAGTGTTGTAACGGACTAAGCCAGTCTCAGGGGTACGTATACGAGCCCGCCGATTGGGTCCATGCACAGATGCGTGGGCCGTGTGTGGGGAAGTACCACACATCCAACCTTGCCCAGAACTGGAAAAGCTCAAGATCATGCTACGATTTTAAAGGATAGGACCCATCATGTTTGTTTGTGTTTGCATTTCCTAACCCCAATAATGGGTTTACTTATCGGGTATTTCTTAATATACTCAAGCCAGTGCTACTCTTATTTTTCAGGTAAAGGTAAAGATTTTGCAGCGATAATGATGAATGTTAGAATGATCATGGAAGTAGGGATGCAGAGACAACTAGGAGGTTTGCCTAGAAGCAGCCACCCTTGAAAGAGTGCGTAATAGCTCAATGATAGAGCGTTCTTGCGCCGAAGATGAACGGGACTAAGCGATCCGCCATATATTTGAAGTTTTTAAAAATTAAAATAGATACTAAATATTAAAAAATTTATTTTCTTTTACAATAAATTGGATGTTTTGACATAATTATTCATAAGTATTAGTGCTCCATAGTGTGAATAGTGTAGCCAACCAAAGAGCCCACAAATTGAATTGATTGTTATTTGATCTAATTGTAATTATGCCTAATTACTTTCTTCAATATATTCACTATTTAAAGTTGACTTTCGTTAATATTCACTAATTAATGATGACTTTATTTTAATATTTTAAAAAATGTTTTTTTATTTTATTTTTAAATATGAAGTTATGGGTCTCCACCACTCAACAACAAGTCAGTAGTCATATTTTACCGTTGGAATGATATTAATTTTATTGCAATTAGTTAATTCGAATTAGAAAATTAACGACCGTGAAATCTACATTAACCATTATAAAATTTAGCTAAATCGTTCTGTAAATTTGAAGTTGAAATTGATGGCATGGGCTCATATAGGTTGACTTTGAGTTCAAATGACAAAATCGAACTTTGATTAAGGATAAATTGGTGACACCAGCTTAAACTAATTAAGTGATCTTACTATCGACATGGTTAGAAGTTTATATTTGTATGATGACACGTGCTCGTGTGGTTCTACACGTGTCATATGTTTGATATGTGTGAAATGTTTATGATATGATATGTTAATGTTATGACATGTGTTATGATATATGTTATGACGTAACATGTTTGACGATATAATAAATGTTCTGACATGTTTTATGATATGATACATGCATGATATAATATGATATGTTGAAGGACATGTTATGTGCATGATATGACATAATATGATGTATGATACGAATGATACGATATTTAACCCTGATACATGTCTTAAAGGCTATGTTGTAAAATGATATGGTACGAGGAAAAAATGGAAGGGGTTGATTTACATGGTTTAATAAATGAAAAATATTGGGACCTCATGCATCGGAAAATTTTTTCGTTTAGGATAGGTGCGAACACGTACATTAGGAAAAGAAAGATGATTATTATGTTTATCATCATACTACGACGATCATTATTTCTACCGAGTGTTCGACAAGAGCACCAGAGTATGCTAGTCCGATCAGGAAAGGGGCCCAGAAGGTGTGCGAACCGACTAGTGGGTCCATATTCGCACGAATCGGCTATGTGTAGAATGGTAAATACACATTCCATGACCCGCTTAAGATAGTCAACTAAGAGAGTACATATTTAAATGATAGGTCTCATTCATGATTGTATGTGTTTGCATCTACGAGATTACTTACTGAGTATTTCTTAAAATACTCAAACCATGTGCTACTTTTATTTTCCAAAGGCAAGACTCGCTTACACGGATGACGAAGGCATAACAGCTTTAAAGACCATGACACATNTATGTTTGATATGTGTGAAATGTTTATGATATGATATGTTAATGTTATGACATGTGTTATGATATATGTTATGACGTAACATGTTTGACGATATAATAAATGTTCTGACATGTTTTATGATATGATACATGCATGATATAATATGATATGTTGAAGGACATGTTATGTGCATGATATGACATAATATGATGTATGATACGAATGATACGATATTTAACCCTGATACATGTCTTAAAGGCTATGTTGTAAAATGATATGGTACGAGGAAAAAATGGAAGGGGTTGATTTACATGGTTTAATAAATGAAAAATATTGGGACCTCATGCATCGGAAAATTTTTTCGTTTAGGATAGGTGCGAACACGTACATTAGGAAAAGAAAGATGATTATTATGTTTATCATCATACTACGACGATCATTATTTCTACCGAGTGTTCGACAAGAGCACCAGAGTATGCTAGTCCGATCAGGAAAGGGGCCCAGAAGGTGTGCGAACCGACTAGTGGGTCCATATTCGCACGAATCGGCTATGTGTAGAATGGTAAATACACATTCCATGACCCGCTTAAGATAGTCAACTAAGAGAGTACATATTTAAATGATAGGTCTCATTCATGATTGTATGTGTTTGCATCTACGAGATTACTTACTGAGTATTTCTTAAAATACTCAAACCATGTGCTACTTTTATTTTCCAAAGGCAAGACTCGCTTACACGGATGACGAAGGCATAACAGCTTTAAAGACCATGACACATGCATATAGTTGTTTTAATTTCGTACACATAGGTTAGTATTAGGATATTTCTATTTTATTTTTACTTTTCTATTTTAATTTTTGATTGATTTGTTTTAAAGATCTTTTATTAAACATATAAGTCTATGACAATGTTTTATATTTATGTTTCAAATGCTTATTTCTGTATAGAACGATTACGTTATGTATACGATAGCGACTTTAGGTTAGTAAAATCTAGAGTCGTTATACATGAGTAACAAGTTCTAGGCCCGACCCAACTCTGAAACTTTTTTTTCCCTTAGTTTTCCTTTTACAGATTCGTTTTGCAGCGACAACTACACAAGTTTGGTCGTTGTTTGAGTTTGTTTATCTTCCTCCACTACTCGTGACAACGGTGGTACCTGTATAACACCAAAAATCGTGAGATACCCTCATTCCTCCTCCCCAAATTTTCCAACCCGACAAGAACACAACCATAATAGACTTACCACTGAATGTTTGACGTTTCCTGCTCTATGCAATAACCGATTCAAGAAACGCCAACGATTTTCGTGACTATGTTCTGCTCGTTCTCGGATATGTGGGGTTCTTTCTTCTCAGCGTGAGTCTGTTCGTCAAGCGTTCGAGTACAAATCTTCGCTATAATCAGCTTCGATACTCTACCCTAACTTTTTGTTGGTTTCTCTCAACCTATAGGATCATTTTTCCCATCTTGAGGCTTCAGAGGAGGCTGTATAGTGTAGTTTGTTCGAGGGGAGGATTGTTGAAGATTGTTGGGACGGAGTCCCATATTGACTAATAAGGAATGATCATGAGTTTATAAATAAAGAATACTATCTCTATTGGTATGAGACCTTTTCAGAAAGCCCAAAGCAAAGTCGTGAGAGCTTATGCTCAAAGTAAAGTAGACAATATCATATCATTGTAGAGAGTCGTTATTCCTAACAACGATTAGGTCGATATTTTAAAACTTTTATACCGAAATTATGTAACTAAATTATGAAAATTGGATTAAAAAATTTGGCAAATTCCAATGTGTTAATCTCATGAGTGTTGTAAGTTCAAAAATTTACTTTTAAGAATGGAAAGTCGGTAGATCGCATCAAATTGCTATCATTTTATGAGATTGCTTTAATCATTCCTTATTTATCCTATCAATAATAATGAGTTATGCAATCAATTTGGTTCATATGATTGTTCTTAAATTGTTTTTTATGGCCCAAATACAAACCATTAAGTACACTCCGTTCACACGTGTTTAATATGTAACGCTTCAGGTTTAGGATTTGAAATTTGTATTCGACAATGGATGATCATAACATCCTCCTGTAACATAATCATATTATTTACATCAAAAGTCGAGATTATCCCGATAAATCAACATCGATTTCAAAAACATTTGTGGGCTGAGTTCAGTTGAATTGAGATATTTTTAGACTCAACTTAGTTGTTCGTGCCCTAAAATTTTCAATCCAAATAACTTTTATTAAATAATAAACTCAAACCAACTCAACCATAAATTTTTTTATTTTTAAACATTTTAAAACATATATATATATATATATATATATATATTTTTTTTTTTTTAAATTACTTTTATTCTAAATAATTAAAAAATATTTTAAAGAGGGGTAGGAGAATAAATTAAAAAATAATTATAAAAATAAAATAAATATATGCAAATTAGATGTCTATTTATTTCTCTACAATCGACGTACGTGTGCGAGCATGGGCCCACCAGGTGGGCTTGCGCACCTCCTGGACCTGCTGGTCGAGCTAGTGTCTTTAGTGCTATTGCCAGACACCCGAAGAGAATAGCGACCGCCATAGCATCATGATAAACATGATGATCATTTCCATTTCTGAATGTACTCGGTACTTTTCATAAAACAGAAGTATCTCGAAATACTTGAAAAAAAAAATACATAATCTATATCTACTTTTATAGTTACTTTTATTAAAAATAGATATTTCTAAATATTTTAGGAAATATTGATTTAATTTGAGATTAGAAATTCTATTTATATATTGAACTCCAAAAACTTAAATTTTCTTTTTGTTTTTTGCTTCAAAGATTAGTCATGAATTTGATAACGAATTCGATCGATTTAACGTCTTAAAAAGTCGAGTCGTTATAATTAGAGTGATAGATTTTACTCACAAAATTGCAATTTTATAATTTCATATCATATATTACTAATATACCTAATTAAATTATGTGACTACAATCGCACTTTTGATGGCAGCGGACTTCCGATTGTGCGACACTCACTTCCCAGCAACAAGTGAGTTAAGCCAATTCGTTCTTGCGTCGCCTATTGCCAAGCAACGTATGTTCGAGCCTTTGGCCACAGTTCAAGAAGAAAGTTTTAGAAAACGAGGGCAGAGAGATTTTGAAAAAGAGTTTTGAAAGCAATATTTGAGAGATTGATATTGGTATTATATGTGATGCAAACAAAAAGGCAAGAACAACGACTTAGAGCATATAACTATCGAATAAGGAATAATGGAAAGGTATATAAATGAACAGAGACCACATTGTATGAGAGTGATTATAAGGATAGTAAGACTAAAAAAAGGCTAGAAAAAAATTGAAAGTCACTGTTTATACAAACAAGGTGCCTCTTTTTTGTTCGACAGCTCAATCATAGGAATTCTACCGTTAAACATGTTTGTTTTGCTTGGGGAAATTTTATGTTGAATTGACCTCTCGACAATTTTTCTAGCATGCATTGGAGGAAGACAAAACATGCTGGAAACACTCGTGTTGGTCTGTAGGGGTAGTCTTCACTCTTAGAAGTAAGAGGTATGTACGTGACTATGTCGTAGGGGAATGTCGAGGTCATCAGGTACTATGTTCGAATATTGGGCATGGTACATTACAAATGGTATCAGAACGATACCTCTCCCAATATCATAACGAGACTTGATTAGTCGAAATATGGTCGAGCACGAGAAAAAAAAAAGCGACATTTAAAGTGGTTGTTTTGATGTAAATTTTTGGAGGGCATGCATGGATGATGAAATGATTTTGTTCCTTGGCTTCTTTTAACCCTCTCTTTCACCTGTTTATACCAAATTTTCTTCATGGGTTTTTGTATTTTCATTCATATCATACTTTTTACTATGTTTGGGGTAAAGTAAACTAAAGTACTTCATGTGTTTTCTTATGGTTTAAACAATAATTTCAAATGATTTTGTTACCTCTCTTAACTATGACTTTACAATGTCCGTATGTGTTTGGACGTTTGACTTCGCACGGTAAATATGGTATGTTATGGCCTATTACATATCGTCGTTAGCCTCACGGTTTTAAAACACGTTTGTTAGGGAGAGGTTTCCACACCTGCTTTGTTCCACTCTCGAATCGATGTGGAGTCTCACAATCCAATAACGAGTCAAAGCGGACAATATCTACTAGCGATAGGCTTAGACCCTTACAAATAGTATTAGAGCCACGGATTGTGAGATTCCACGTCGATTGGAGAGTGGAATGAAGCAGGTGTGGAAACCTCTTCCTACCAGATGCTTTTTTTTTTTAACCGTGAGACTGACAATATATACTAGTAGTAGGCTTGGACCACTACAGTATCCTACCCTAAAAAAATATATTTATTTACGATGTAAGTAAATATATATATATACACACGTGGGCGATATATATATATATAGTGAGTGCACGAGGATCAGGTTCGGGGTGGGAGGAATTCAACAATTATAAATTAAATTAATACTTAGAAATTAATAAAAAAATAAATTAAATTAAGCTCACAAATAATCTAATATTTCTTTCACTACCCATTATTATTATTATTATTTTTTTTTTTATTATTTTTTTTTTTTTTTTGCATATTAACATTTATATATCCCAAAATAAAAATAAAAAAATCAATCTCTAACCAAATTATATTTTGGTTCTTAAAATGTATAAGAGTTTACTTCTATTTGAATTAAAAAAAAAATAAAATAATTATTTTAGTCCCTAAAATTTTAAATATTAATATAAGGATTCAGAAAAAAAAAATCATGATTGCCCCAAAACACGAGATTTCGAGTGAGAGGCAGGGAATTTTGCGTATCCAACTAGCCCACGACACCATGCCCCCTCAATCCTCGAAAACACCCAAAAAAAAAACCTTCTGTCATTTTGGAACAGAACATAAATGGACGGGGAAGAAAACTAACTTCATGGGTGTGCTGTTCCGACGAACGCAAACCAGCGAAGACAAACCGAATCCTACCTCTCATTTTAAGACACCCAATGAACCACGAATAATTTCCAAACGTTTCCCACACACGACTACTCGTCATGAACTCACCTACAAGAAAAAGAAAGGTGTTATATAGAAAGAAAACAACGAAATATGAATGATTTTTTTTATTGGATTTAGATCCATCGGGACTAACGGGACTTCAACCCGCAGCTTCTGCCTTAACAAGGGCAGTGCTCTAACCAATTGAACTATAATCCCAAGAAATAAAGTTTACAACATATGTTGTTGATTTAATTTTCTTCAAACCTTTTTATGTAGATTTTTTTATTCGAATTGTCATATGTTACGAGACAGAGATGCGAGTAATACACACACTCCAGCTCCTATATGTTCGTGACACGCGACCTCTATCGACTCCTTTGGCTCGGCTTCAACTCGGCATGATGGCTCTAGCGACTGAAAATCGGTTATTTGGCTCGGTTTAAACAATTTTCATACCGACTTCCATATTTTTTACCCTCTCAAAGCTGAATTTGACCTTTACAAAAGGGTTTAAGGTGAGTATAACTCCAATTTTTCTCTATTCAAGTTAAATTATGTTAGAAAATTGAATTACTAAAACTATTGAGTGAATATTCAAATAGGTGAAGCCTCAGTATATGTGAGAAAGAACTCGAAGGACGAAAGCAAACTAAGTTGGAAAGAGAATGGGCTAAGGGTCAACCAAGTAAGTGACCTTACTATCGACTCGGTAAGAGGAATTGTCTTATGTATGATGACATGTGCCCAATGACCCTTACACATGTCATGTTTGTTTATATGATGTTATGATGACGTGATTTTATATGATATTATGATGATGTGGTTTGATATGATTCTATGATGTGTTACGATGATACTATGATGTCATGACGATAAGATGTACTATGATGTTATTATGATATGATGTACTATGATGTTATGATACGTTGGGTTGATGTTGCATTCTGATACAATGTCATGAGAAGTATGATGATGATATAACATATTATGACGATATCCCATATTACGATGATGTGCATGTATGAAATGTCATGTTGCATTATGATGAGAAGTTGTCTGATACACAACCCCAAAATGATGTTATAAACGATGAATGTACGAGAACTTATGCATGCATGTTACCTAGTGTAATATGTGAAGGATGTGTGGGGTTGTGTAACATAATGATTTAAAATAAAAAGTACAGGGATATCATGCATATTGTATGTTTATTTACATCGGGTTACTTTCTCTTTTATGATGATAAGTACGAACGCGTACACTATGATGATAATCATGCTTGCATGATATTCGAGGGTTTGTTGTACCTCTGAACGTCTTCCAACTAGCCCAACTATGCAGGCCTAGGGGGTGTGCGAGTCCACATGATATTCGAGAGTTTGTTATACCTCCGGACGTCTGTCAACTAGCCCAACTATGCAAACCTAGGGGGTGTGCGAGTCTGCCTGGTGGATCCACATTCGCACGTGTGGGTCGTGTGTATAGAGAACTACATATCCAATTTGTCAGGACTGGATGCCCCATCTATGATGGTTTTAAAAGACAAGACATCCATGTACCGTTGATACAAAAAGAACATACCGTGGATAAGTCACTTCTACATAGCTCAAAGCTCACCTAAGTTGAACAAAAAGAACATCCAAATCCTAAAGGGATGATTATAAAATCTTTTATAAAATAAAATAAAAAAAAAGAAACAATATTAAATTAATAATTAAATTGTAGAGTATTTTTTTAATTAATAAAAAAATGGAATATAATTATATGGCCAATAATATAAAATAGTTGGCAATTGGTCTGAATATAACTTTGCTTACAACTCACTATAGATGAAACGCGTAAGAGTACTAAATAAACAAACAAATAAATAAAAAAGAAAACTTTATTTATTTATTTATTTATATTATTTATTTATTTAAAATATGTTTATTTAATTAATCTTTTCAAAAACTATACAAAAAGTGCATTTAAATATTAATAACATATAACGTATTGTGAGATCTAAGAAAAGTTGCATTTCTCTCTCTCTCTCTTATTATAACATAAAGTTTTTGTTTTCATTCTAATAATATAAAAAATTACTTTTTGAACGGCTAGGGTTACCGATTTTCGCTCGATATGCTATAGTTTTCTTCTAGAACAAATCGGTTATCGATTTGCTCTTTGGTTGAGTTGAGGATCTTGATGTGACGGTAAAAAATAGTCTTGAGATTAGGGTTGTCTCCAATGTGACAGTAAAAAACAATCTTGAGATTAGGGTCGTTTCCATTGTGATGGTAAACAAATAATCTTGAGATTAGGGTCGTCTCCAATGTGACAGTAAAAAAATAATCCTGAGATTAGGATCGTCTGTAATGGGACGATAAAAAAATAATCCTGAGACTAGGGTTGTCTCTGATGTGACGGTAAAAAAATAGTCCCAGATTAGGGTCGTCTCCATTGTGACGGTAAAAAAATAGTCCTGAGATTAGGGTCGTCTCCATTGTGACGGTAAAAAAACAGTCCTGAGATTAGGGTCGTCTCCAATGTGATGGTAAAAAAATAGTCCTGAGATTAGGGTCGTCTCCAATGTGACGGTAAAAAGATAATCCTGAGATTAGGGTCGTCTCCAATTTGACGGTAAAAAAATAGTCCTGAGATTAGGGTCGTCTCCAATCTGACGGTAAAAAAATAGTCCTGAGATTAGGGTCGTCTCTAATGTGACGGTAAAAAAAGAGTCCTGAGATTCGAGTCGTCTCCAATGTGACCGTAAAAAAATAGTACTGAGATTAGGTTTGTCTCCAATGGGACGGTAAAAAAATAGTCTTGAGATTAGGGTCGTCTATGATGCGACGGTAAAAAAAAATAATCCTGAGATTAGGGTTGTCTCCAATGTGACGGTAAAAAAATAATCCTGAGATTAGAGTCGTCTCCAATATGACCGTAAAAAAATAGTCATGAGATTAGGGTCATCTCCCTTTTGGAGGTAAAAAAACAATCTTGATCGTCTCCAATGTGACGGTAAAAAGATAGCCCTGAGATTAGGGTCGTCTCCAATTACATTATTTTAAATTTGTTGGGAATCCTATGATTGGTCTATCTCGTTATCCACGATTGCATATGGTAGTTGCTAGTTTTGATTATTACTGTCCATAGTTACATTATGGATTTAGATGACCCTCAGCATTGTCCTGTTACACGGTCACGTTACTTTCGTAAGGAACGCTTAACCTTAGAGTTCTTATGCTCGAGCCACCAAAAAGGAAAGTGTACCTTGTTGGTATAGATAGTAACTTTTAATTCTTTTAAACTTTTTCTAGCTATCCTATTCTCAAAATCGCTCTTATTCAGATGTGGTCTCAGTTCATTCATGTATCCCTCTTTTACTCGGGTGTCACATTTCACCACACCATACTTTCAACCGTCCAAAATCATATATTCAAAATAATAATAATAATAATAATAACCCAAAATAATTAACTTGAGGAGAAGGCTTGACAATATTATTACAACTTTTATATTCTAAACTATGATTTTTCTTTTCCCCTTCATGTGAACTCACAAAAATATCTCTCCATTGTAATGAATATCCATAATGATTTCCAATATTACTTTTTCCTCAAAATATATAACAATTTCAAAAAAATTGGTGGGGTTCAAAAAATAAATAATAATAATAATAATAAAGTTCAATTTTTATTATTTATTTATTTAGGAGGTTCGAGATTAAAATTTCGAACCTTAAAATAAGTAGTATATGTCAATTACCGTTAAATTATGTTCAATTTTTGTAAAAATTAAAATATTTTAAGATTTATTGTACACTCTAAATAATTTTATTTCGAGATGCACAAATATTTATTCAGCTAACGTGTTAATGTAATTGTAGTTTAACTTATTAATTTATATGATTTTAATCGTAAGATCAAATGTTCAAATTTCTATTCGTGTAGGTCGGTGTGATACAAATTTAATAATGTGTCTGATGAGTGTTTTAATATTTAATAAAAAAAAAAAAAAAAAAAAAAAATTGTAGTGTTTGGTTATGATTTAAAAAATTAGTAAAAGTACTTTGTTTGTACAATTAATTAAAACTATTATTTAAATTTTTTTTGAAAGTATCTCTCTAATGTCATTTGTAATGACTCATGCTCACGATTCGGAATCAAGATTTGACACCTATGTGTCCCGACATTCACCTACGACATGGCTATGTTACTTCTCGCTTCTATAACTCATGCTCAAGATTCAGAATCTAGATTTTGACATCTATGTATCTCGACATTTCCCTGCGACATGATCACGTTACTTACTTCTCGCTTCTAAGAGTGAAGATCATCCCCATAGACTAACACGAGTTCTTTCAGCATATTTGTCCTTACTCACATGCATATTAAGAAAATTCTCGAGAAGTCACCCAACATAGAATTGCTCTAAGGAAGGCACGCTTAATTTTGGCGTTCCTGTAACTGAGCTACCGAAAAAGAATGTACACCTTGTGGATATAGGTAGTAACCCCCTTCAAACGGTAGATTACTCTTTGAACTTTTAAGATCTAGCATTTTAGTCTTTTTACTTTAAATGTTATAGGCCTAGATCTGCTGTTATCCTCCCCAACCAATGTGGGACCACCACCAAATCCACCCTCATGCGAGGCCTAGTGTCCTTACTGACACACCACCTCGTGTCTACCCCCTTCGGGGAAGAGCCTCCTCGCTGGCATATAGTCTAATGTCTGGCTTCGATACTATTTGTAACGACCCAAATTCACTGATAGCAGATATTATTCTCTTTGGGCTTTCCTTTTCGAGCTTCCCTCAAGGCTTTAAAACACGTTTGGTAGGGGAGGGTTTCCACACCCTTATAAATGATATTTTGTTCTCCTCCCAACCAACGTGGGACATCACAAATTTCAAAGTTAAACGTGTTTTGCTTTAAACAATCTTATATTGATTGAACTCCTAAATTTTGTTTTAAGAGATATGTGACTGAGGATAAATTATGCTGAAAAGACTTACGTTGGTCTGTACGGATGGTCTTCCTAAGACCATTAAATCTTAGGTACACCGTGCTACACCAATTTTATGAAATTAAAAGAAAAAAAAAAAACTAGATTACAACATAATTAGAGTAATTAATAAGTAATGAAAACAATTTATGTATGAAAGAGAAAAAAAAAGGAATGAGAGATGTTAAATCAAATGTGGGGGGACACAAATGATTAGCAATTGCATAAGGACAAGCTGGAAAGTCTGACATGGAATGACACGTGGCGAAAAGTGGTTGGTGACAAATGGCAAAGGGCGGCTGACCTAAGGAGACAACCAAAGCTGGATTATAGGAGTGACAGAAAGCGACCTTTTCTAGAACAGACAGTTCTTTATGCTCTCAACTGTTTTATTATTGGTCGTTTAATTCTAAAATCATTTTTTATTTTTTATTTTTTCACATTTTGACAAAGTTTAAGTAATTAATATTAGCACAAAAATTAACAAAAATAAATATTTATTTCTCACGACCTTGAACATTTATATTGGTATAGGTAATTTCCGTAGTAGTTTAAGCTCTCACCAATGGTTCGGGTTTCCATTCCCCCCTGTTTGCAAGAAACCCAAAACATTGACCTATTCCCCCCAATTTATACGAAAATTAGCAACTCGTGCAGGAAGAAAATAAATATTTACTTCTCACGAGCTTCAAAATTTATATAGGGATAAGTAATTTTCGCAACAGTTTACGTTCTCACCAATGGTTCAGGCTCCCATTCTCCCGGATTTGCACGAAACTTAGCAACTCCCGTAAAAAAAATAAATGTTTACTTCTCACGAGTTTGACAATTTATTTAAAGATATGCAATTTTCGTAGCCGTTTAAACTCTCACCAATGGTTCGGGCTCCCGTTCCCCCCTATTTGCACGAAACTTAGCAACCCCATATGAAGAAAATAAATATTTACTTCTCACGAGCTTAAAAATTTACATAAACACGCAGTTTTCATAGCAGTTTAAGCTCTCACCAATGGCTCAGTCTCCCCCCAGTTTGCAAGAAAACCAGACCATAAACCCATTCCCCTCGATTTGCACAAAAATTAGCAACTCCTATATAATGAAAACAAATATTTACTCCTCACGAGCTTGACAATTTGTGCAAAGATATACAATTTTGTAGCCGCTTAAGCTCTCACCAATGGTTCGAGCTCCCATTCCCTCCAACCTATCTACAGTGAGCTAAACACCCGAGCTCTAAATGCAGAATTTGAAAATTTTATACAACTTATAGCCACCATTACATAACACGCAATATTGCATATTCTAAATTCACAGGCACATTCATCAATAACCATTCAATATATCCAATATTACAACGATCTAAACCGACCCTCAAACCATTTTTCCACGACATGACACATTTAACACAAGTAAAAAACAAAACAAAAAGAAATCCACTAGAACAAGTTGAAAGAACATCATAGATTTCTCCAAAAATGTTGACCTAATTTCCTAAGGTTTGCAACATAAAATAAATAAATAAATAAATAAATAAATAAAAACAAAGGCTTGAAAGACAAAATTGCGGTGCGAGTAAGAGGAGAGGGGAGGTGGCGTGAAAACAATGGTTTCACGCCGTCCAAACAAACCTTTCTATTCATCTGCCACCCCACGCGCAATCAATACCCTTTTTTCTTTATTTTTTATTTTTTATTTTTATTTCTATATATATATATATATATATATATATATATATATGTATGTATATGTATATATATATACTCTATATTTCATCCTTTGTTCTTAAGTTCTTCCCATTTTCTCAATCCAAAGCTAACTTGAAGACATCACAAAAGCACCTGATTTCTCTGTGAGTTTATGTATGAATCTTCTTTTTCGTCTCATTTCTTTACCTTTTCGTTTGTTCTTTCTCGTACGAGCGTTTTAGTTCATGGGTACGTTTAGATTCACGGGTCGAGTGAAGAAAAACTATTGGATTTGCCTCGTTCAATTAGGGTTTCGTGTAGGTTGATCAAATTTTGTATGATTTTCTCGATTATACATCTAAAGTGTCAAACGAAACGTCAGTTCAACAATTAGGGTTTGGTGCAGGTTGATCGAAGTTTATCTGAGTTTCTCTATTGTACATCGAAAGTGTCGAATGAAACGTCGGTTGCATTGTTGATATTACGTTCCATGTCCGGAATTTGGTACTTGTATGTCCGGACATTCTCTTGCATCCTAGGAAAGTTAACAAAACGTCACCAATATAGAATTATTCTGAACAAAAGAAGCTTAACTTTAGAGTTCGTATGATTGAGGCAATGAGAAAGAAGGAACACATTGTTGGTATAAGTAGTATTTTTTAGTCATCTTATCCTCAGGATCGTTCTTTTTCGAATGAAGTCCTGGTTCATTCATATCACTGTTAATTGCATTATTTCGACCTTTCAAGTAATCGCTCGAGAATTTGAGTTGAATTTACTTTGGTTTGGTCCGAAGAGTTAACCTAGTGAACACGAGCTCACGTGTGATCTAGAGAGGAGAGAGAAAAGGTGGTTGTAGTGTGAAAATGTCTGTAAACCACAAGAGAGAGAGAGAGAGAAAAGAGAGTGAACTGCACTCAAAGAAATGTAACATGCTTTATGACAGCAAAAGTCAAGCTTTTCGGCCAACTTTTGTCATTTTTTTAATAAAAAAAACAGTAGCTTCACTTCATGCAGCTCAAAAACATCCCAAAATTAAGATTCTTGTCTCAAAACAGTTAAAAAACCAAATATTCTCTCTTTTTTCATGTTTTTTTTTTGTGGGTTTTACTCATTATTGTCTCCCATTATACTGAACCGTTGAGAATTAATGGGATGAAGTCCCACATCGCTAATTTAAGGATTGATCATGGGTTTATAAGCAAGGGATACATCTTCATTGGTATGAAGCCCACTAGGGAAGCCCAAAACAAAGTCACGAGACTTTTGCTCAAAGTGGACAATATCATACCATTGTGGAGAGTCGTGATTCCTAACATGATATCAGAGCTATGCCCCTACTTTAGTCATGTCAATAGAATTCTCAAGTATCGATCAAAGGATGTACTTTGTTCGATGACTCAAGAGAAGAAGTCGATTCTCGATTAAGGGGAGGCTGGAGAGTCGTGATTCCTAACATGAACCACGTCAATAAATTCCCAAATTCAAAACTTTATCACGAGTATCATACTCCAAACCTTTAGGGTTTTGATTTTAATGGCTGATTTCTATATATATCTATGCAGAAGAACGCCATCAATGGAGATCTTGGAGTCATGTGTGCCACCAGGCTTTAGATTTCATCCAACCGAGGAAGAACTTGTTGGGTATTACCTTAAAAGGAAGATCAACTCACAAAAGATTGACTTAGATGTCATAATGGATATTGATCTTTACAAAATGGAGCCATGGGACATTCAAGGTGATTCAATTTACAATACTTAGTCAAGTTTTTAGTGGATAGTTAGCTTCAAATCCATGTTTTAATGCATTTTCTAAACACAATTCATTTCCCCTACTTGGACTTTCTCATTACCCCTATGAACACTAGCCTCCACTTTTTCACTTTGATCCATTTGAAAGCTTTGAGTTTTTTTGGTTTGTTTTCATACTACTTTATCGAATCCACTTCGCGGGTAATCCGTTCGAGGCGGTGTTTGATAGCTATTTTGTTTTGGGTTTTATGTTTTTTTCGAAATTACGCTTGTTTCTTTGCGATTTTCTGATGAGTTTTCTGTGAGATCCCATATCGGTTAGGGAGGAGAATGAAACATTCTTTATAAGGGTGTGGAAACCTCTCCCTAGCAAACGTGTTTTTAAAAACTTTGAGGGAAAGCCTGAAAGGGAAAGTCGAAAGATAACAATATCGGTTAGCGGTGGGCTTGGGCTGTTACATTCGTCACCTACCCTTAAAAATACGTTTGACTTAAAAGATTGATAACCCTTTTTTCAGAAGTCACGTCAAACTCACTTTTACGTTTATAATCGTGCAGCTAATTGTAAATTTGGATACGAAGAGCAAAAGGAGTGGTATTTCTTTAGTCACAAAGACCGAAAATACCCAACGGGAACTCGAACGAACCGAGCTACAAGTGCGGGATTTTGGAAGGCCACAGGGAGGGATAAGGCGGTTTTGTCAAAGAATAGAGTGATTGGGATGAGAAAGACATTGGTGTTTTATAAAGGTCGAGCTCCAAATGGTAGAAAAACTGACTGGATTATGCATGAATATCGTCACCAAACCTCCGAACTTGCTCCTGTTCAGGTAAGTTTCTACAATTTGTGTCGATGCAACAAGATTTTCAACGTTAACGACACGATTGTTAGATGTATATAACTCGAGATTTTTGTTCGATACAGGAAGAAGGTTGGGTGGTTTGTAGAGCCTTCAAAAAGCCAAGCCCTACTCAAAACCAAGCCATTGGAGCTTGGAATAGCTATCAACATCAAGCCTTATATTATGATCTCAAAAACAACAACAACAATAGTACATTTTCAGATGCCATGATTCCAACCCACATGGTCAACTCCTCAGACCAACTCCCAAATTATCATCTTCAACTACTACAACAACAACAACAAAATTACCAACTCGTCCAATTACCGAGTCTCGAGAGCCCGACGCTCTCAACGAACTTTGAGACTAACGAGACTAAGAGAAATAACAATAACAATCACGACGACCCGTGCCTCGAATGGAACGTTAATTTGGACGACATACTCTGTTCGTCGCAAATTGTGGAAACGTCGTGTTCTTCTTACCCTAATTTACCCGAAACTTTTGTTGACTTTTGTAATGATATATGAACACTAAAAGGNTTTTTTTTTTTTTTTTTTTTTTTTTTTTTTTTTTTTTTTTTTTTTTTTTGTAAGTATAAAGAGAGAGATCAGATACAAAGTGAATGGTCTTTCTTTATTGAAACAGATATGTGATTGATTAGGGTTTATGAGAAAGTTGTTTTGAATTGTAAATGTATCACTGCATGTAGATAAATTAATTTTCATTTGCATGTAGTGATCCAATCAAGTTGGTTTTCTTAAGAATAAGAAGTTTATTTGTGTTTATTCGTGTATCCCTCTTTTTACATTGTTGTTATCGGTCAACCCGCTTCGATTTTAGTTTGTTTTTGAACTATAAACTAATACAAGTCATTTTAAGCAATTTTTTCATAGAAGATAGACTAAGAGTGAGAGTGTGATAGCTGAAGGATAGGCCCAAGGGCTACGTATACGCTCGCGTGGTGGGTCCATGCGCGCGTACGTTGCCCGTTACTTGTGACTTAAACACTCCAAGAGTGAAGACTATCTTCATAAACTAACACGAGTCATTTTAACATACTTTGTTACAGAAGATAGTTTAAGAGTGAGCGTGTGCTAGCTGAAGGATATGCCCAAGGGATACGTATACGCTCGCGTGGTGGGTCCATGCGCGCGTATGTTAAAGATTACTTGTTTGTTTAGATTGTTGTATTTGATTAAATCTTCCTATAGTTAGGAGTCGATTTAGTTTTGGTTTGATTTAGTTTTGATTTGATTAGATTTTATTTTGATTTGATTTGTTTACCGGTTTGTTACCAGATTTTCTACAGATTTTTAGGTAGATTTTCTACAGATTTTTAGGTAGATTTTCTGAATATCTTTTTGTATTCTACGTATATATATATATATATATATATACACAGAATTCTTGCTCTTCATAATTCAATCTTCTCATCAACTATTCAATCATTCACTATTTCACTAACAATTGATATCAGAGCTATCTTCTTAAGGGATTTGTGAGATCAAAATGGGAGGCGAATCTAGTTTTTCAGCTGTTGCACCACCCGTCTTCGATGGAGACAATTTTCAAATGTAGGCAGTTCGTATGGAGACTTATTTGGAGGCCTTGGATCTTTGGGAACCAATACAAGAGGATTACGAGGTCCCTCCGCTTCTAGCAAATCCTACTGTAGCACAAATCAAATTACAGAAGGAAAAGAAGACAAGGAAATCAAAGGCGAAAGCTTGCCTATTTACCGTTGTATCTAAAATGATCTTCATACAAATAATGTTCCCCAAAACAGCAAAGGAAATCTGGGATTATCTCAAGGCTGAATATGAAGGAGATAAGAGGATTCGTGGAATGAAAGTTCTGAATTTGATTAGGGATTTCGAGTTGCAGAAGATGAAGGAGTCTGAATCGGTGAAAGAGTACTCTGACAGACTTCTCAGCATTGCTAACAAGGTGAGATTGCTTGGTTCTGTATTAAATGATTCTAGGATCGTTGAAAAGCTGCTAGTCACTGTTCCAGAGAAGTTTGAAGCCACCATTACTACTCTCGAGAACACCAAAGACTTGTCAAAGATTTCTCTTACACAGCTCTTGAATGCTTTACAAGCATAAGAGCAAAGGAGGTCTACGAGGCAAGAAGGGGTGATTGAAGGTGCCTTACATGTCAAGCATCAAGACAGCAGCAGGTATAAAAACAAGAAAATTTTCAAAAACCAAATGACGAATGGAGATCCATCTGCCAATTATCAGAANTTAATTAATCCTTTAATATTACTTTAATTTGAAATTAATTATGTTGAAGAACTCAAAATGTTGACTTCATTTAATAGAAAAATCAATGTTTGAGTTAGTGGAATTTTGAGGTGTTAAAATTTGGTTTAACCAAACTTGCATGCTTGCCAAATAAACCCCACAAAATTTAGTGGAATTTTGAGTGTCAAAATTTGGTGAACTCAAACTTACATGCTTGCCACATAACCCCAAACATTTGAGTGAAATTTTGAGTGTCAAAATTTGGTGATCTCAAATTTGCATGAACATGCAAACATGATTCTATAAATAGAGTGATCATGGTACATGGAAGGGCTTGCTGGTGAAAAACCTTGAGAAAAATCTCTCACAAACTCTCTCTTCATATATACTAAATCCCTCCCAAGTTTAGTCACTCATTGGATTCCACAATCCCGTTCTAAAGCCGGAGAATAGTGGAGAAGACACTAGTGGTGGTGCGAANGAAGTGTTCGAATTCAAATTAGGGAATATGCGCTACATATATACGATATATTTAACCGCATTTTTGTTTTATTTACGAATTAAACAAAAAGAGAGAATCTGAGATATTTAAATAAGATTTAAATATCTTAATCAAATATGTGTCGAAATTGATTGGAATTGGCATTTGAATTAATATTAAATATTAATTAAATAGTTTAATTAATCCTTTAATATTACTTTAATTTGAAATTAATTATGTTGAAGAACTCAAAATGTTGACTTCATTTAATAGAAAAATCAATGTTTGAGTTAGTGGAATTTTGAGGTGTTAAAATTTGGTTTAACCAAACTTGCATGCTTGCCAAATAAACCCCACAAAATTTAGTGGAATTTTGAGTGTCAAAATTTGGTGAACTCAAACTTACATGCTTGCCACATAACCCCAAACATTTGAGTGAAATTTTGAGTGTCAAAATTTGGTGATCTCAAATTTGCATGAACATGCAAACATGATTCTATAAATAGAGTGATCATGGTACATGGAAGGGCTTGCTGGTGAAAAACCTTGAGAAAAATCTCTCACAAACTCTCTCTTCATATATACTAAATCCCTCCCAAGTTTAGTCACTCATTGGATTCCACAATCCCGTTCTAAAGCCGGAGAATAGTGGAGAAGACACTAGTGGTGGTGCGAAACCGGTTAGTGAGGAAGAAGAAACTTGAGCGACAAAAGGTTAGTATTCAAACTCATTGAGTTTTAATGCTTTTGAACATGCTAGCTAATTTACTATAATTGATGTACTTAGAGTACCTAAGATCCAAAAAGCTTTGCTCTAAATCCGATGGAGAAAGAGCAGATGGCCTTTATATCCAGAGATAGTGCCACTGAGATTTGGCACAAAAGACTTGGGCACTTTCATCATCGAGGTTTGCTTCAGATGCAGTCAAAGAAGCTGGTAGAAGGACTCGCTGACATTGATGATGACATGCCTCCTTGCTGTGGCATGGAGAGCCTCGAAAAAACTACAACTGGTTCATACTGATCTTTGTGGTCCTCAGCGAACACCATTATTAAATGGTAATCTTTATTACATTATTTTTATTGATGATCTAACAAGAATGTGTTGGATCTTCTTTTTGAAGCAAAAGTCAGAAGTTGCGGGTGTATTTTGGAAATTCAAAACCAGAGTTGAGAATGAAAGTGCATGCTCAGACTGTAAGATCAGATAATGGCAAGAAGTACACTTTAGAAACTTTTAACAGGTTTTGTGAAGAGGCTGGAATTGAACATCAGTTGATAGCACCATACACTCCTCAACAGAATGGCATCAGTGAAAGAAGGAATAGATTCATAATGGAGATGACGAGATGCATGCTTCATGAGAAGGATCTTCCAAACGTTTTTGGGGAGAAGCAGCAAACACTGCTATGTACTTGCAAAATCGAATTTCAACAAAAGCTGTGAAGGACCTGACACCATTTGAAGCTTGGTATGGTTACAAACCTTCTTCAAAGTTCCTTAAAGTATTTGGGTGTCTTTGTTTCACTTACACTCCACAGGTCAAGCGTGATAAGCTTGACAAAAAGGCAGAAGCTCGCATCTTTGTTGGGTATAACACTATATCAAAAGCTTACAGAGTTTTTCAACCGCACTAGCCGGGTTATTGTGAGCCGAGATGTTCATTTTGCTGAAAATGAGCAATGAAATTGGGAAGAACTGACGAAGGTGAATCAGATTTCTAATGCACCAAACAATTTAACCTTTGGTAGCATGTTAGACGAGTCTGAAGATGAACAACAAGATGATTTGGTTGATGATGCACCTGTGAGAGGTACAAGGTTACTATCTGATATTTATCAAAGGTGTAATGTAGCTATTTGTGAGCCTGCAGGGTTCCATGATGCAAAAAACAGTCAACATTGGATGGCTGCAATGCAAGAGGAGCTTTCGATAATCGAGAAAAATANACCTGACACCATTTGAAGCTTGGTATGGTTACAAACCTTCTTCAAAGTTCCTTAAAGTATTTGGGTGTCTTTGTTTCACTTACACTCCACAGGTCAAGCGTGATAAGCTTGACAAAAAGGCAGAAGCTCGCATCTTTGTTGGGTATAACACTATATCAAAAGCTTACAGAGTTTTTCAACCGCACTAGCCGGGTTATTGTGAGCCGAGATGTTCATTTTGCTGAAAATGAGCAATGAAATTGGGAAGAACTGACGAAGGTGAATCAGATTTCTAATGCACCAAACAATTTAACCTTTGGTAGCATGTTAGACGAGTCTGAAGATGAACAACAAGATGATTTGGTTGATGATGCACCTGTGAGAGGTACAAGGTTACTATCTGATATTTATCAAAGGTGTAATGTAGCTATTTGTGAGCCTGCAGGGTTCCATGATGCAAAAAACAGTCAACATTGGATGGCTGCAATGCAAGAGGAGCTTTCGATAATCGAGAAAAATAAAACATGGGAGTTGGTTGATCGACCTCTAAACAGAAAGATAATTGGAGTAAGATGGGTATTCAGGACAAAGCTAAATCCGGATGGTTCAGTTAACAAATACAAAGTAAGACTTATTGTGAAGGGATATGCGCNTGGGTATAACACTATATCAAAAGCTTACAGAGTTTTTCAACCGCACTAGCCGGGTTATTGTGAGCCGAGATGTTCATTTTGCTGAAAATGAGCAATGAAATTGGGAAGAACTGACGAAGGTGAATCAGATTTCTAATGCACCAAACAATTTAACCTTTGGTAGCATGTTAGACGAGTCTGAAGATGAACAACAAGATGATTTGGTTGATGATGCACCTGTGAGAGGTACAAGGTTACTATCTGATATTTATCAAAGGTGTAATGTAGCTATTTGTGAGCCTGCAGGGTTCCATGATGCAAAAAACAGTCAACATTGGATGGCTGCAATGCAAGAGGAGCTTTCGATAATCGAGAAAAATAAAACATGGGAGTTGGTTGATCGACCTCTAAACAGAAAGATAATTGGAGTAAGATGGGTATTCAGGACAAAGCTAAATCCGGATGGTTCAGTTAACAAATACAAAGTAAGACTTATTGTGAAGGGATATGCGCAAGTTTTTGGAGTTGACTATTCAGAAACATTTGCACCTGTTGCCAGGCTTGATACAGTAAAATTGTTGCTTGCTCTTGCTGCTCAAAAGAGTTGGAAAGTATTCTAGTTAGATGTTAAATCTGCCTTCTTAAATGGAGTCTTGCAAGAAGAAATTTTTGTCGAGCAACCTGAAGGTTTTGTGAGCAGAGGCAATGAAGATAAAGTCTACTTGCTGAGAAGGGCTCTATACGATCTTAAACAGGCTTCGCGAGCATGGTACAGTAAAATTGATGATCATTTGGTTGGTCTTGGCTTTCAGAAAAGTCAATCTGAACTCACATTGTATGTCAAGCATTGTATGTCAAGCATGATGGTACAAATACTTTAGTCATTTTTCTTTATGTAGATGACTTATTAATTATAGGGAGCAATCTTAAGCAAATTAACAAGTTCAAACTGGAAATGAAAAAGATCTTCGAAATGACGGACCTTGGCCTGATGTCATATTTCCTTGGCATTGAGATCCAGCAAACCCAAGATGAAGTGTTCATTTGTCAAAGAAAGTATGCAAAGGAGATACTTAAAAAATTTCAGATGGAGGATTGCAAAGCAATGATGGTTCTGCCAAAGTTATTGAAGCTGAGTTACGGAGCTTGGTAGGTTGCCTTATGTACTTAACAACAACTAGACCTAATATCGTAAATGCTGTAAGTATTCTCTCCAGATTTATGCATTGTCCCAATGAGACTCACATGAAAGCTGCAAAGAGAGTTATCAGATACATCAAAGCACAAGGAAATGAAGCTAATTGGTTTCTCTGACAGTGATTGGGGTGACTCAATCGATGACATGAAGAATACATCTGTTACTGTTTTTGCCTCGGATTAGGCATGTTCTCTTGGTACTCAAGAAAGCAAGAAACTGTAGCTTAATCCACTGCTGAGGCAGAATTTATAGTTGCAACAGCTGCAGTTAATCAACTCTCTGGTTAAGGAAAATTCTCGTGGATCTAAACTTGGAGCAAAAACACAACACTAAGATACTAGTTCATAACCAAGCTGTTATTGCAATCTCCAATAATTCAGTTTTTCACGGAAAAACTAAGCATTTCAACATCAAGTTATTCTTTGTTCGAAAAGTTCAAAAGACTGGTGATGTGACTCTTTGCTATTGCAAATCTGAAGATCAAATTGCAGATGTCCTTACCAAACCTCTACCACTTAGCAAGTTTGAAGATTTCAGAAAAAAACTTGGAGTTTGCAGCATGGAGGAGTGTTAAAGATTACGTGTTTGTTTAAATTGTTGTATTTGATTAAATCTTCCTATAGTTAGGAGTCGATTTAGTTTTGATTTGATTAGATTTTATTTTGATTTGATTTGTTTACTAGGTTGTTACCAGATTTTTAGGTAGATTTTCTGAATATCTTTTTGTATTCTAGGTATATATATAGAGAGCATTCTTGCTCTTCATAATTCAATCTTCTCATCAACTATTCAATCACTCACTATTTCACTAACAGATACGTATACGCTCGCGTGGTGGGTCCATGCGCGCGTACGTTGCCCGTTGCTTATGACTTAAACACTCTAAGAGTGAAGACTATCTTCATAAACTAACACGAGTCATTTTAACCTACTTTGTTACAGAAGATAGTCTAAGAGTGAGCGTGTGCTAGCGGAAGGATAGGCCAAAGGGGTACGTATACGTTCGTTTGGTTGGTTCATGCGAGCGTACGTTGTCGGTTTCCTATTACTTAAACACTCTAAAAGTGACGACTATCTTCATAAATTAACACGAGTCATTTCAACCTACTTTGTCATCGAAGATAGTCTAAGAGTGAGTGTGCGCTAGCTGAAGGATAGGCCCAAGAGGTACATATACGCTCGCTTGGTGGGTCCATGCGCGCGTACGTTGCCCGTTGCTTGTAACTTAAACACTCTAAGAGTGAAGACTATCTTCATAAACTAACACGAGTCATTTTAACCTACTTTGTTACAAAAGATAGTCTAAGAGTGAGCGTGCACTAGCTGAAGGATAGACCCAAGGGGGTACCTATACGCTTGCTTGGTGGGTCTATGCACGCATACGTTGCTGTTGCTTGTAACTTGAACACTCTAAGAGTGAAGACTATCTTCATAATCTAACACAAGTCATTTTAACCTAGTTTGTCACTGAAGATAGTCTAAGAGTGAGTGTGTGCTAGCTGAAGGACAGGCCCAAGGGGTACGTATAAGCTTGCTTGGTGGGTCCATGTGCGCGTACGTTGCTCGTTGCTTGTAACTTGAACACTCTAAGAGTGAAGACTATCTTTATAAAATAACACGAGTCATTTTAACCTACTTTGTTACAAAAGATAGTCTAAGAGTGAGCATGTGCTAGCTGAAGGATAGGCGCAAGGGGTACGTATACGTTCGCTTGGTCAGTTCATGTGTGCGTACGTTGTCCGTTTCCTGTAACTTAAACACTCTAAGAGTGACGACTATCTTCATAAACTAACACGAGTCATTTTAACCTACTTTTTTATAGAAGATAGTCTAAGAGTGAGTGTGCACTAGCTGAAGGATAGGCCCAAGAGGGTACGTGTACGCTCGCTTAGTGAGTCCATGCGTGCGTACGTTGCCAGTTGCTTATAACTTGAACACTCCAAGTGTGAAGACTATCTTCATAAACTAATACGAGTCATTTTAACCTAATTTGTCTTCACTTACATCCTTCCTAGAAGATTATCCACCTGAAAATACTTCAAGTCAAGCATGCTAAACTTCAGAGTTTCGACAATTACGGCAATGAAAAGGAAAGTGCACCTTGTTAGCATAAAATTATAAAGTATAAATATTGTTGTAATGATCCTGTTTTTAAATGTATTTAATTAATTTACATGGAGATAATTACTATAAAGTATAAATTTCACATAATAATAATAATAATAATGTTATTATTATTATTATTATTGTATCATATAAATTTGATAAGGTGACGGACGCTCTACACTATCCGACCTAGGTCTAGCTCAATGGTACCACTCTTGTAGACCTACTACTTGACACAGGGGGCACAATTGGATCCAATCTAGGTTGCTGATAACGCTATTAAGGCAAGAAGAGCTACCTTAGTCATTGTCAATGGTACCACTCTTGTAGACCTACTACTTGACACAGGGGGCACAATTGGATCCAATCTAGGTTGCTGATAACGCTATTAAGGCAAGAAGAGCTACCTTAGTCATTGTCAATGGTACCACTCTTGTAGACCTACTACTTGACGCAGGGGGCACAATTGGATCCAATCTAGGTGGCTGATAACACTATTAAGGCAGGAAGAGCTACCTTAGTCATTCGTAGGTGACAAAAGGTCTACTAGGTTCCTAGGGTGTCTAGGTGACCCAAATTTCCTATTAAAATCAAGGTCGCCATTACATACATGACGTATCTACAATGTGCGAGAAATTCATTTAAAACATTTCATAATGAGGCCATGCACTTACACGTTCATACTAAAGTCATTAAACAATTTTGCAATAAACACGGAATTGAATAAAACAAAGAAAGTAAAATATTTGCCATGATCTACAAAAGAAAAATGACATGAATGCATATATTCTACCTTTGGTCCCATGGTTGTCACCGTGATGTTGTCATCCGTATAGGGGTGCCTTACTTTTACATACAAAATAAGAGTAGCATGTAACTTCGATGTTTAAAGAAATACTTTGTAAGTAACCTCACTATTGGGGTCGAAAAATGCATACACAACCAATCATGGAGGAACCTATCATTTCATGGCCTTGAATTCTGCTTTCTAGTTCGAGCTAAATTTGGATGTGTAATACTTCTCTATACACGGGCAACATACGCGCACATGGACCCACCAAGAGAGCGTATACGTACCCCTTGAGCCTATCCTTCAGCTAGCGCACGCTCACACTGCCAGAGCCACAGAGGGAAAGGAGCCCGCATAATATCATGACGTACATAGGTATCATATTGTACACATCCGTGCTTATTATAACAAGGAAGTATCCTGATGCACGTGACATACAAGAAAAAATGCATGAGGTCCTCATAGCTTTAAATCATGACATAAACAATGCAATACAGGTCGTATATTCGTTCTTTCATAAACATTTTCATAAATACATACCAATCAATTAAATCTACTTAAACTAATATGCTCTTGTGCTCAAAGTGGACAATATTATACCTCTAGACAATAGACAATCGACGCTCGGGATTGTGACAAATATACTTAAACTAATATCAACCAATCAAAATAGATATTAAAAAATTTTCAAGGTGTAAAGCTATATATATATATATCACTTTTATATTTTATTCACCTAAAAAAAATTTAATAAAATATTTGCCAAATAAATATAGGTTCATGTTCCAAAATAAAAAAATATATTTTAGTGTCCTAGAAATTTGGAAACATGCTGCTTAATTTGCTAAAAAAATCATAATAAATAAATTGAATTCCTTGTTCGGAGGAAGAGAAGAACACCCAAATCAAAAATAAAAATTAAGGGGTGGAAGAGGAAGATGCCCTGAAGAACAGAGAGAGAGGGAGGAGCGTCAAAATTCCGATGAGTTCGCCGTCTTCCGCCATTACTCTTCGAGATCAGACGGTGAATAATAGCCATTGATGATCCATTTACAGAGCTCCTCCGCCACTGAAACCCTTCTTCATCAATTTGCCGTAAAGTTCTCACAAATTCCCTGTTTCTGTGTTCTTTAGATTCTCTGATTTCTCCCGTTATTCAGGAGCGATTGTCTCAAATTTCGTACAAGAAACCAATGCTCAGATCTGCGTTGATCATTTGTGTCATTGGGTGAAATTCGATGATTGGTAATCGAAAAACGACGTAACAGTGTTCTTTTGAATTCTCCTTCTCATCCTGTGAAATTTGGGGGAAATCTGTGGTTCGATCGATTAATGGCAGCTTCGAGGAATGTTGTGGGGCTGAAGGATGAGGAGAAGCTGAAGGAAGAGAACTCGACGGCTAAGAAGGCTAAATTTGAGAGGTTTCCATTGTCGAAGTGGGAGGTAGCGGCGGCTTTTGGCATCTTCCTTGTCTGCTCCACTGGCCTCGTTTGTGTGTATATGACGATGCCCTCTGCAGAATACCAGAGCGTTAAGATCCCACGAACGCTTTCGGATCTTCGGATGCTTAAGTATGTGTTTCTCTGTTCAGCCCTTTTCGTTTTAGAACATATTACGATATTTAATTGCCTCCCTTCTTCTTGTGCTATATGGTATTTTTGAAATGATTGTTGATTTTTTGTGAATTTGGAAGAGGAAACGTAGATTGAGGGTTGTTTTTTAGTTCAAGTTTTTTATTGTCTTTTGAACATGAGAGGGGGTATGGAATTATGTTTGGAGTTCTGAATGATGAGGATAGTTTCTTACTTACTTAGGATGGTTAAAGAACACTTCATGGGGTTTCATATCTCGGGTTGAAGGATGAAAAACTCTTGGAATTGAAGAATAAGTTTTAGATTGCTCTTCATCGGTGCATATTATGAGTTGAATGTGTGAAAATGAGGTTAAAGGATTGAATATGACCGAATCTATCAACTTAAGCTTTTGGTTTTGGGCTAGTTTAACCGGGTAACAGAGATAAGGTGTGAGATCTCACGTTGGTTGGAGAGGGGAACGAAACATTCCTTATAAAGGTGTGAAAACCTCTCTCATCAAAACCTTAAGAGGAAGCTCGAAGAGGAAAGCCTAAAGAGGATAATGTCTGCTAGTGGTGAGCTTGGGCTGTTACAAATGGTATCAGAGTACCGGGCAGTGTGCCAACGAGGACCCTGCGCTCACAAGGGGGAGGATTGTGAGATCTCACATCGGCTGAAGATGGGAACGAAACATTCCTTATAAGGTGTAGAAACCTCTCCCTAGTAGACGCGTTTTAAAAACCTTGAGGGGAAGTCTGAAAGGGAAAGCCCAAAGAGGACAATATCGGCTAGCGGTGGGTTTGAGTTGTTACAAATGGTATCAGAGCTAGGTTACCGGACGGTGTGCCAACGAGGACGTTGGGTCCCTAACGGGGGTGGATTGTGAGATCCCACATCGGTTGGAGAGGTGAACAAAACATTCCTTATAAGGGTGTGGAAACCTCTCCCTAATAGACGCGTTTTAAAAACCTTGAGGGGAAGCCCGAAAGGGAAAGGCAAAAGAGGACAATGTCTGCAATCGGTGGGCTTGGGCTGTTACAAATGGTATCAGAGCCAGGTTACCGGGCGGTGTGTCAACGAGGACACTGACCCCCAAGAGGGTGGATTGTGAGATCCCACATCGGTTGGAGAGGGGAATGAAACATTTCTTATAAGGGTGTGGAAACCTCTCCCTAGTAGACACATTTTAAAAACCTTGAGGGGAACTTCGAAAGGGAAAGCTCAAAGAGGACAATATCTACCAGCGGTGGGCTTAGGCTGTTACATAAGGGTTCTAAACTTGAATCACCTAATGTTGTTTACGTCCCGATTAATGTTGAAAAAATGCTTATTGAGTTTAGTAGTTTAACAAAATGTTCCAGAAAATTATTGTTCTCCGTCGCCATTTCGACTTGGTTCCTGAACATTCTAACGTTTAATGCTCCATTGTTAGCCTGATTTGTATTTCTGTTTAATAATGCTCCAGGGATCTCTTTGCAAATTATGCCAAAGATCATCCAGCACAATTCATTCTTGGTTATTGCTCCACCTACATATTCATGCAAACGTTCATGATTCCTGGAACAATTTTCATGTCATTGCTGGCTGGAGCTCTATTTGGTGTTATCAGAGGCCTTCTTTTAGTTGTCTTTAATGCAACAGCTGGTGCATCCTCTTGCTTTTTTCTCTCCAAGTTGGTTGGAAGACCTTTAGTTTACTGGGTGTGGCCTGAAAAGTTGAAACTGTTCCAGGCAGAGGTACTTATTTACTGTGAATTTTGTTTAAATTCGATTCGGTGACGACTCTCTAATCACATCTAAGCTCATGTTGGTTTGAAATCTTGCCTTTGATTATCTAGATAGCGAAGCATCGAGAAAAGCTACTCAATTATATGCTCTTTCTAAGGATAACACCGACGTTACCTAACCTTTTTATCAACTTGGCTTCACCTATTGTTGACATCCCATTTCATGTGTTCTTCTTGGCTACTTTAATTGGCCTTGTTCCAGCATCCTATATCACTGTCCGGGTAAGTTTCTATCTCTCTCAAGTCAGTTGTTCTTATATCGTTTTTATATTGCTTTCCTTGTAACTAATGTTGGAGAATACTTTAAATTTGAGTTTTCTTTAACACTTGAGATAGATGAATAGTTGGAATTTTAGTTTAGTGAATGCAGTGGATAAATGGCGGTTGTGTTGTGTCTGATGTTTTGGTTGATCTTATCCTTTATATAATTTGATAATTGAGAGGCATGACTCCTATCACACCTTGGATTATCTTGGATTTGTCTATACGTGATGGTTGCTTGATTGAAGACTAAAAAATCTTCACCTTTTCGTTGTAGTTTTCCGTGTAATTTTTTTGATGTCCAAGTCACAATAGGAAATCAAAGCGTAATTGTGAAATCCCACATCGATTGGAGAGAGGAACGAGTGCCGGTGAGGATGCTAGGCCCTGAAGGGGTTGGATTGTGAGATCGCACATCGATTGGAAAGGGGAACCGAGTGCCAATGAGGACACTGGGCCCGAAGGGGGGTGGATTGTGAGATCCCACATCGATTGAAGAGGGGAACGAGTGCCAGCGAGGAAGCTAGGCCCTGAAGGGGTTGGATTGTGAGATCGCACATCGATTGGAAAGGGGAACCGAGTGCCAATGAGAACACTGGGCCCGAAGGGGGTGGATTGGGGGTGGATTGTGAGATCCCACATCGATTGGAAAGGGGAACGACAACGATCGGAAAGGGGGACAACATTGATTTGAAAGGGGAACAACATCGATTGGAAAGAGAACGAGTGTCAGTGAGGACGCTAGGCCTCAAAGGGGAGTGGATTGTGAGATCTCATATCGATTGGAGAGGGGAACGAGTGTCAGCGAGGATGTTGGGCCCAGAAGGGGGTTGGATTGTGAGATCCCACATCGATTGGAGAAGGGAACAAGTGCCAGCAAGGACGCTAGGCCACAAAGGGGGGTGGATTGTGAGATCCCACATCGGTTGGAGAAGGGAACGACATCGATTGGAAAGGGGAACGAGTGCCAGTGAGGACACTAGGCCTTGAAGGGGAGTAGATTGTGAGATCCGATATCGATTGGAGAGGGGAATAAGTGCCAGCAAGGACGTTGAGTCACGAGGGGGAGGGGAGAGATGGTGGATTGTGAGATCCCACATCGGTTGGAGAGGGGAACGAAGCATTCTTTACAAGGGCGTGGAAACCTCTCCCTAGCAGACACGTTTTAAAAACCTTGAGGGGAAGCCCAAAAGGGAAAGCTCAAAGAGAACAGTATCTGCTAGCGGTAGGCTTAGACCATTACAATAATGTTTATTTTGTTCGTTTATATGTGTGTGTACGTGTACATATTATAATTATTTCTTCCCTCTATGAGTACCATATTTGGTGGAAATTTCCCCGACATTTGTTACATTTTAGGTCGCCTTTTTTCTTTTATCAACTTCTTGCAAGATCTTACATTTACTGTGCTATTTTTTCATCTTGAAGATAATTATCTAACTGTTAATTCATTATCTTATTATCATCAGGCTGGACTTGCACTCGGAGATCTGAAATCAGTCAAGGATTTATATGATTTCAAAACTTTGTCTGTGCTGTTCTTTATTGGTTTCATCTCCATTCTGCCTACACTTCTAAAGAGGAAACGAGTATACGAATAAAGGCGATTTTTTCAGGGCTCCGTCATTTCTGCCTGAGCCATGTGTACGGATGGCTGCTATATCAGGTCTTTACGATCTCAAAATTTATTGTCAGTTATGTCAGCACTACCTTAGAAAACTTAACCAACCTTTTGAAAATACCTTTTTTCGACATTTGGTCATTGCTGATAGTCTCTGCAGAGTGTCTAGTTTATTCTATTTGCATTGCACAACACCTAGAATGACATCGGTGTTGGTCGTATTTGGCTTTTCGAGCCACATTCTGTCAAATATTCTCAAAATTTATTGTCAGTTACGTCAACACTACCTTAGAAAACTTAACCGACATTTCAAAAATACCTGTTTTCGACATTGGTCATAGAGGATAGTCTCAGCAGAGTGTATAGTTTATTCTATTTGCATTGCAGAACACCTAGAACAACATCGGTTTTGGTCGTATTTGGCTTTTCGAGCCACATTCTGTCAAATATTCTAAAATTTATTGTCAGTTAAGTCAGCACTACCTTAGAAAACTTAACCAACATTTCGAAAATACCTATTTTCGACATTGGTCATAGAGGATAGTCTCCGCAGAGTGTATAGTTTACTCTATTTGCATTGCACAACACCTAGAACAACATGGGTTTTGGTCGTATTTACTCTATTTGCATTGCACAACACCTAGAACAACATGGGTTTTGGTCGTATTTGGCTTTTCGAGTCACATTCTGTCAAATATTCTCCATGGCTTAGTTTCTTCATCTTATATACCAACTCTTGTTTTCATTGTTTATACAGATTGATATTGATTTCAAGTGCTCTGATCGACGATGCTCGTTGTGGTGATACCGTGGCGAGGTTCAGATGCAAAACGGTGTACCATCAAGTTGTTATGTAGCTCAAATTATACGTCGTTCGGTAGATGAATCGGCAGTTGTTTGGAGGGTTTAAAAGGAAAAAATAGGTGAAGATATCTTTATTCACATTAGGAGCTCACTGATTACACTGAATATAGGCTATATTTATTATATATACTATAGTTTTTGTTGCATTATATACTGAAAAAGCATACAGGGTTTAGTCAGGTTACAAACTGAGAACTAACTATACTTTCTTTTTTATATAGATCTTTACATATCCCAATGATCATATTGGTTATATATTACAGGTTGATATACTAAAATTAGACTCAAAAGAAGATTACAATGATTGGTGTGGACTGCAGATTGTGATGTGAAAGGAAGAAAAAGAACATTTTGTGGTGGGTTTTTTAATCTTTATTTTTGTAAAATTTTTTTCAAGATTAATTGATTTGTTCGAGTCCTCGTCGTCGAATTTTGAGGTTAATTTTAATTATATCTCTATTGACAAAAGTAGTTTTATCATCAAAATGATGTGGGACAGGTAGCTGGAATCAATGAAATCAATGAAATCTCGATAATGCAAGACTGAAAATGAAAAATTTTCAATTCAATTGCATCCATTCCATTCGGGATCATGCACATTTTTGTAAATCTAACTTATTCTTGGAATAAACAACTTATACACGCTCACTTTCCAAAAAAAATATTGGATTTGCTGTTAAAACATCGATTAGATGATCAGTATCCCGAAGAAATGAAATAATTAGGTTATAGATGTATGGAGTTGAGTAATTTCTTGTTTCCTTCCTTGGTTCTTGTGAATTCAAAGGTCCAAAAAGATGGATATCATTTGCTTGTAAGCAAAGAAATAGTTGAAAGCTTTTAAAAACGAAATGGTGTAAGTGGTAAGAATTTATGGCTACTCGACAATCATTTTCAAAATCATGTTTGTCACCGCTCCATTTTTAATTTAAGAACTATGTCAATTTATGTACATTAATTTATTAGTTTATATTGCGTATAACATTATTCAATATTATGTAAAATATGTGAGGTAGAGATTTGAATCTCTAATTTATTGGTTGAATGTACGAATTTTATATGCATAAGCCTTGAAGCATATTTTTATCTCAAGTAAACCATGCATCAATGTTCGGCCACACACTATCAAGTATATTCAATGTTCAATCTTGAAACTCGACTATGAATGGAAGCTACATACATGATCAGTAATACAACATTTGTGTATCATTAATGTATCGATAGTGTATCAACACTATATGTATATCCATAATATATCAACATTCATTCAAAACGAAATTTTAAATATAACAATATTATTAGTGCATCAATAGTATCCACTCTTATTCATAATCAAGTTCATATATAATATTAGTGTATTGATAGTATACCATACCAATAACATGTTAATGTTATTGATATACTCTGTATAAAGTATATTAATGATAGTAACATACAAATGATAGGCAAATTAACGAGGTATCAATAGTAAAGTACAGTATATCATATCAATAATGAACAAATGTCGTTGATTTACTCTAATATATCATATCAATAATGAACAAATGTCATTGATTTACTCGATATAAAACGCATCAATAACAATTATATCAATGATGCATCAATAGGGAAGTGTATCAATAGTTTACGTATGTTTTTAGGGGTATTTTGTTTTTAGGGGTATTTTGGACTTTTCATTTCGAGCAAAATCATACTTGCACATCCTCTCATATTAAGCTTTAAGTTAGAAAGTTTCTAAGACTCCATATGAGCAATAAAATTCCTTCAAAATTGCAAAAATTCCTTGAAAAATGGACAGAATGGTCACTAACGATTATATGAGATTCGTTAACAAATGGAAACAATTGAGTTGAAACATTTGGATTCACAAGAACTTACATACAGAAAAGTGGGGATTTTGAGCAAGAAATAAGGATTAAGATCTTCAAACCTGCTGAATGAGTTCATAGTTCATCAGAATTTGTTTCTACGACTCAAGTGTGGCTGCTGGATAGTCTTGATATCCACTGATTTCCGTTATCCTAATCCGCGTATTTGGCTGTATCGTTCGGGTAAAACAGAATCGGAGATTATAAAGAGAAATGTGTACTCAAAAGAAATTTCTAAACTCATGCACATCAAACATTCCTATGGTCTGTGAATCAGTTCCAGAAGTTTACAAAAGCTATGGAAGCAGTTGAATGAAATGTAAAGGCAAACCCCAAGAACATGCTGCAAGACTGAAGAGAGAAAGAGAGTGGCAAAGACCGAGAAATACCTGACGGTGTCCGATGTTTCGTCGATAGTTTTTCTTTTTCTTGTACTTGAACACAATAACCTTCTTATCTAATCCCTGAATATAAGAAATAAAAACAAGACAATCTAAGAAAAAGAAGCATTGTTCTATTTCATTCTGATGAAGAGGGGATGATCACCAAGTTAATGCATTACCTGCTCCTCGACGACGGCATGAACAGCAGCATTTGTCACTATTGGTTTTCCAATGTATGCCTGAGTCTTTGTTCCCACAAGCAAAACTTTGTTCAGAGTTATCTGAACAATAAGAAATTTAGAGAACTTTAAGATTGTTACAGTATCACATAATTAAGTGCACATGTATAGATGAGACATGACCGGTTTGTTATTACGTAATAAACCCAATGTTTGTTAGTTTGTAGAATATGATGAGATTCACCGAGCTACTCGATGAGGAATCTAAAAACTATAAACTAAATCAATATTCACACACGTAAATATATGTGCACCACATGAATTTTGATCAATGATTATCACGGTGAGATCCCACATTGGTTGGAGAGGAATCACTGTGAGATCCCACGCCGGTTGGAGAGGGGAACGAAGCATTCTTTATAAGGGTGTAGAAATCTATCCCTAGAAGATTTGTTTTAAAAACCATGAGGCTGACGGTAATACGTAAAGGATCAAAGTGGACAATATTTGCTAGCGGTGGGCTTTAGCTGTTACAAATGGTATCAGAGCCAGACACCGGTTGGTGTGCTAGCGAGAACGCTGGGCCCCTAAAGGAGGTGGATTGGAGAGGAGAACGAAGCATTCCTTATAAAGATGTGGAAACCTCTCCCTAGAAGACGCGTTTTAAAAACCGTGAGGCTAACGGTGATACGTAAGAGACCAAAATGGACAATATCTACTAGCGGTGGGCTTGGGCTTGGGCTTGGGCTGTTACAATGTCATCACATTTCTAAAGTCAGTTTCTTCCTTCGATCCATTGTATTGAAAAGCTCTTAACAATGAAATTCAGGAGAAATCACCAGAAAGACTGCATAGAAGGTGTTCATTCAGAAAGTGAAGATGGAAGTTGGAAGCTAGACTTCATACTTTTCTCTAGAAGATGATCGGCGGTAAATTCCGTGATGAAAAAGAATAGAGAATCTCTCACAAAGTTAAATAAGAAGGAACTCAAGTTCTTCCCTTGATCATAAAAAGGTCACATTAAAGAAATTACTTATTTCTCAATTCGTGCATTCTATGCAAAAAGAGGATTTTTTAGTTTTTCGGATAGGGTGGTTTCTTCAATTTTACATTGGAAGTCTCTTTGCAATTCTTTTAGTAACTACCCAGTATGCTTATTTCTACCTACTAGAGTGCTTCTAACGATTTCAATAAATCCATTCCAAACTTTTACAGTAAAGTGACACCTTTATAGTACACGAAGCAAGTCTTAAGCTACCTTATTGTATAACGAGTGTAGGTCTCGAAACCATACACTAACATCTTTGGACCGGGTCCATGTTATTTATCCTTCCGAAAACGATCGATGATGACAAAAACCAAAGCTTCTCTGAGATTTTAGCCACATCGAAGAAATGAGGACTAGAGGATTGAAAAAGATCAACTAATGAGAAAACTAAACTTACAAGGAAAGGTCAGATAACTTGAGAGTCCATGAATGAACGAGCAAATATAGCTAGAGTTAGGGAAAAGACAAACTCTTTGTAACAAGCGAGAAGAATAACAGCCAAATCTTGAGATTCATGGTGAATTTTTCATAAAGAGGTCATCCAAAGAAATCTGAAAAAATATCCCCGATTATTTGATGAAGTCTGTAACAGAATCACAGCTAGGAGTATATTTCACTCTAAAGGGAAAAAAATTAGGCTATGACGAAGTTCCTACCCAAGTTGTCAATGACCCAGGACACTGCCTGTGAGATCCCATAGAGGAGAACAAATCATTCTTTATAAGGGTGTGAAAACCTGTCTCTAGCAGATGCGTTTTGAAAAGCTCGAAAGGAAAAGCCCAAAGAGAACAATATCTAAGGCTTGGGCATTACACTGACCCAAGATCAAGCTCTATCACCACTACTCAGGAATAACTTTTCTAAATTATCCAGACATTTCTACCAAACCCAACAACATTCTCTTGGTCTAATCAATTCTCTTACCATCTCAAACTTTTTCCCCTTGATGTCCAACATAGCATGCCATGGTGCCAAGCATTAACACCATTCACAAAATAATATGAAGCATTCCTTCAAATCCCAAGCTCAAAAACTATAGTCAATTAATTAACAATTAAAAGTAAAAATGGTTCTTGTAAGATTCCATATCGGATGAGTAGGAGAACGAAACACTGTCTGTCTATAAGGGTGTGGAAATCTGTCTATAAGCGTGTGGAAATCTTTCTCTCCCCGATGCATTTTAAAAACCTTGAGGGGAACCTCCAAATGGAAAGTCCAAAGAGAACAAGTGTGCTTGGGTTGTTAAAATTCTTCTATGCAGTTAGTCAAGGCATCCATATCTCAAACCCCACAGGAATAAGTCAAATGTTTCATAACAAGTCTTTGTTCAAACTAACTAATTTAAGCACGCTAAATATGAACACCATATTATATTTGACACATTCTGAAACCAATTTTCACTAACAGAAGAAAGCTTAGGTAACGATTACCCAAATACATTTCCACGAAATTTCCTTCAAAGTCACTCCGAGAGAACTTCACATGAAGGAATATCAATATATAATACATAGATTAAACAACAATGAAGGTCACTGTTCATCAGAATCCAAACGATGCAAGAACACTCTAATCTCCATAAATGTAATATAATATAACACTCAACTCAGATACACAAATAATAACCATTTAACGAGTAGAATATTAAGGATACCCACCTTATCATTGACGTTAGCCCCTTTCAGCCTCTGAGTATGGATATAACGCCCTGGAAATACTATATATTGGCGGGATCCAATCTATTGAAAAAATCCACACACACAGACCATATTATAAACGTGAGTACAAAAATCGATTGTAGTAGCTTGAACAGAAAAGGAGGAGCCGAAATCAAAAAACGCAAGAAGTTAGTGAAAAGCGAAATTAAACACTAACCATAACAACCGCGAAGATTTCCTCGCGCTTGGGGGCCTGTTCCGAGGGGACTTCAACGATTTGGGAAGCGGCAGGCTCAGAGTCGATTACAGCCGCTTCGGACTCCGAGGACTTGAGGACGAAGGACAATGCAGGGCGGGAAGAAGGAGAGAGTTTGAATGAAGATGAAATTGGTGTTGATAATGGTGTATTCTGCTTGGTGGAGATTCGGCAGTGAGTGGCGAAATTGGCGCAGAGGGAAAGAGTTAGAGACGCCATTACAGAGACCTCTTCAAGGTCCTCTTCGTCTAGTAACTATGGTTCGTTCTTGTTTTCGCCATGGCTCGGCTGTTTTGAACTTCAGGCTTATCCTATCCTCTTTTCTAGTTGTAAAAGACTATTATACCCCCAACCTCTTTTTTATGCTACGAAATTACATTTTTACCCTCGTAATTTTGTTGGATGATGGAGAAGTCAAATCCGAGTAGTAATAATTGTCGGTCCCTTAGAACGCACTTGCTCTTACTTGAAAAAAAAGGTTCGTAAAAGGTTAAGTATTGTAAATATAAGTGACCCCACGGTTGGGACTGAAAAATACGAACCTATGCAAGCATAGCTCTTGTCATTCATTTCGAGTGGGACCTAAAACCATGGTCTTAGGCTCCAGTTCTTTTCTTATGTCGGGACGCGTATCAAATTCATGTACATAGTTCAATGTTCAACGTACTTCTTGGGCCTTATTGGGTAAGTATCACTTTCATTCATAAGTGATATCAATTTCATATGCACGATCATACACTATGGTTCATTTCTCACTTTGATCATGAATCTATTGGATTCATTTCGTTTATCTCCTATATTGGTATATGAATCATCTTGATTCATATATGAGCATTAATATTGCTATGTCTATATAAAGGTTTGTCTAGCATTATTAAGAGACAGAGTCAGTGTCATTTTGTGTTTTCCCAGAGACAATTGGGAGGGACTTTGTAAGTGAGACTTTGTAGTGTGAGAGTGTGAGAGAAACACTTCTAAACATTTCAAAATTGTCGTCAATATATAAACACCTCTCGATGGCTAGAAATGCTCTCAATAAAGGTAAATTTGAGCTTCAATGTCGACGTAGTGCTCGTCTACGACCTAAACTAAGGCTTCTTCGGCTCCTATTGCAAAATTGTCTTCAATTGTATCGTTCATTAACTATTTAGGGTTGTTTATGATCAATTACGAAGAATTAGGTGAAGTTCGTTTCATGAATGGGTAATAAATTTGATGTTATTGAATGTCATAGATAAAGTTGGACCATTACAAGCATAATTAAGCTATTACCGACCAAGGAAAGTTTAGGGACATCCGCTTAGACTAAGTAAGTCGACTTACTGTTGGTACACCTATGAGTTAGGTTGGATGAATTAAATGAAGCATCAATATCTCGTAACTGTGAGGTATATTATTCTATTGTTATGATTACGTTTATGTCCTGTGAGTTACTATGTCGTACCATGTATAATGTGCGTGTATGGAATACCACAAATATGTAAGTATGTCTCACAGGAAACTTATGTCATGATAAGTATGGAAGTATGTCATGATAAGTATGGAAGTACTGTGTGCATCATTATGTTACGTACACAAGCATGAATTACTTCTCCATGATGTTACGCACATAAGCTTACACCATGGTATTATAGACTCATTTCTTTTCCGTAGGTTTTCGGCTGCGAGAGCATGCGTTAGTCCATAATCAAGCCTATGGAATACGTATACAAGCCCACATAGTAGGTTCAATCACTCGTTCCTACTTGAGAAGCCTATCTGATGAAAGTAATATTGGATGATCAAGTGCTCTATAAATGTCATCAAGTAATCAATTTACCAGAACAACAGCTTTCAACAGCAACTGATATTGTAAAATCTCACATCAATTGGAGAGGAAAACGAAACATAAGGGTGTGAAAACCTCTCCCTAGCAGATGCAATTTAAAAACCTTGAAGGAAAGCCTAAAAGGGTATTTGCTAACAGTGAGCATCAAAGCTGGACATCAAGCGATGTGCCAGTAAGGAGGCTGAGCCCCAAAAGGGGTGGACACAAGGCAGTGTGCCAGCAAAGACGGACCCCGAAGGGAGGTAGATTGAGAGATCTCACATAGAAGGTAGAAGGGAATGAGTACCAACGAAGACGCTGGACCCCGAAAGGTGGATTGTGAGATCCCACATTAGTTGGGGAGGAGAACAAAACATTCTTTATAAGGGTATAAAACCCTCTCTCTAGCAGACATGTTTTAAAAACTTTTGAGAGAGCCCGAAAATCCGAACAGTAAACTATTAAGAGCGTAAGATGTCAACTTACTCATCGCTTTCCTATAAGAACTGAACTCATCTTGCAGTTTTCTAAAATCAAAACAAGCTTTTTCGGCACGACTTCTTCGGCCTCATTTAACTCAATAATGAACAAACATGTTGGAAATCCACAGGCAATGTCAGGAAAATTCAAAGTCCTCTCATTAAAGAACTTAAAGAATAGATAAGGCATAATTTAAAGCAAAATTCAAAATCAAAATCAAAAGCTCATCATCATGAAGCTATGGGATGTATTTTCTGCACTTGAACAGTTAGCCAACTATACAAATTACATAACCTAGGCAGCAGCATCATCCCCCTGTCAGTTTGCTAACGATTTGTCTTTTATTCCAAACGCGTCGGCCAAGTTCAAGTTCAAGTTGTTTCTCATAGTTCTACTTCTCCCGACGCCCCCGTCGCCCTTCCTCATCATTGCAGCAAACTCCTCATAGTCGATACGACCATCCTGCAAAGGAAAAGATAGAGAATATAACAGTCGTTCGGGTTCGAGAATGTTTTTTGCAGTACTTTTGGAAGAACAGATGGCATTGTTCTAGAAATGAAAACAAGCAATTTGATTCATGTATAGATGAAGAAACAGATATATTATCAGCATAGAATCCTTATTCTAGAAATATATAGGAAGATATATGCAGCCCCTGGCATTAGGCTAATGGTCCACCGTCACGAATCCCAAGAAGGCTTTATTATCGAACCCAAAGAAACCCGGGTTTTTTGTTTTTAAGAATTAAGCTTATAAGCACTACGTCTACCTATGAGTTTAAAAACTAAGAACAAAACAGCAGTTTTTTAAAAACTTGTTTCGATTTTCGGAATGTGGCTAAGAATTCAAATGTTATAATGAGAAAGATGAAAACCCATCCTTTGGTTCACATCGCCTATGGTCGGGCAACGAAGTGAGTCAAGCCAACTTTGGTTCACATCGTCTATGGTCAGGCAACGTATGCTCAAGCCTCTGGCCCCGTTTTAGAAAACGGGGGAAGAGAAATTTTGTAAAAAGGTTTGAAAGCAAGGTTGAAAGAAAGATTGAAAACAGCGCTATATGACTACAAGCAAAAAGTCAGCACAACAGCTTAAATAGTATATAACTTTTCGAGTACGGAGCAAATATTATATTGAGAAAGATGAACACTCATTGTAAAAAAAAAAGTGAGAAAATAAGTACAATTTTCAAAACACCAACTTTCACAATCGCACTTTTCTTAGCAGGGGACTTTTGCTATTGTGCGGCACTCACTCTCAACATTGAGTGAGTCAAACCAACTTGGGTTCACATCGCCTATGGCCAGGCAACGTACGCTCAAGCCTCTAACCCCATTTTGAGAAAGTTTTAGAAAACGGGGGCACGGAGATTTTCGAAAGAGAGTTTGAAAGTAAGGTTGGCAAAAAGATTGAAAAAAACGTTACATGACTACAACCAAAAAGGCAACACAACAGGTTAAATAGCATATAACTTTCCGAGAAGGGAGCACACGTTGTCTTGAGAAAGATGAAAACTCACAGTAAAAAAAGTGAGAAAACAATTACAATCTTCAAAAACCAAACGATTACCAAACGAAGATTCGAATAGTCCTATCTGTATATGCAATAAATAAATTTCTTCGAAATCTAGCAGACAACTCCAAAGCCAGAAATGTACCACAACAGAATTAAAATGAGTGACAAAAGAACTAGTAACAGTGTTGTTCTAAGCAGAAAATGCAGTTGAATAAACCAAGAACATGAAGGCAGTGATGAACAAAGCAAAAACTAAGAAATGAAGACTTACATTATCTTGATCAATTTCATTGATTATCTCATCCAAATGAACATCGCCCAAACCGAAGTCCTTGCAAGCCTGTTGAAGCTCATCAGTGGTGATATAACCACTGCCATCTTTGTCAAAATAGGAGAAGGCCGCGACTAAATTATCCTCTCGCTCGATCTTATTTAGGTGCAATGTAGCTGCAAGGAATTCACCATAGTCTAAGGTTCCACTGTTGTCTATATCAGCCTGTCCAGAGATGAGGCAGCAACAAAATACAGGTTAACAATTAGAATCTGTAGAGAAAAGTATATATGGTTATGTTAAGTTTTAATTATCGCTAAATATTTAGATTATAATCAGCCACCGTCGTCGAACGCCCCTATTTAAAAGTTTATATGAACAACCAAACAATGATTTGGTATAATGTGGTATGAGGTAGGAAACAATGAGTATCTACCGCCTCCATAAGAGACTTGATATCAGATTCCATGAGTTCAGAGCCCACTTTTTTCAACCCCTCTTTAAGCTCTTCAAATGTTATTGAGCCACTGTTATCAGTGTCGATCATTTTAAACAATTCCTTCAAGCCACCAATTTCCTCTTCAGACAGTCGTTCTGCTATGACCTGCATCAACCAGGTGGTTTAAACATTTGAGAAATGCACATTTCCATGAGAAAAATGTAATAATAGATGACAACTTTGATTAGAGATTAAAATGAGAGGCATAGAGCTATAATATGGTTAACAGGCTTTCATACTTCAATCTATGAACAAATATTTTGTGATGTGATTCGAAGTAGTGAGGTTAATAAGGGCACTTACACGAACTAGGAGTTCGAGAGTCCCGTTCTCTCCACAAAAGAGTATAACCAGAAGCAAAAAGAGCTCGATCTATGCATAACGAAATTATTTTGAGCACACACTTGAAGTAGTAACAATGGATCCAAATCGACTACCTTTCTAACTACTTTTCCTTGATAAGCTCTTACACTCCCTCCCAATCATTGGTATTCTATTCGAAAGAAATACATTTATTATTGATTGTGAGATCTCACGTCGGTTGGAGAGGGGAACGAAACATTTCTTATAAGGGTGTGGAAACCTCTCCCTAATAGACGCGTTTTAAAACCTTGAGGGGAAGCCCAAAAGGGAAAGCCCAAAGAGGACAATATCTACTGGCCGTTAGCTTGGGCTGTTACAAATGGTATCAGAGGCAGACATCGAGCAGTGGGCCAACAAGGACGTTGGGACTCTAAGGGGGGTGGATTGTGAGATCCCACGTCGAGTGGAGAGGGGAACAAAACATTTCCTATAAGGGTGTGAAAACCTCTCCCTAATGACGCATTTTAAAACCTTGAGGGGAAGCCCAAAAGAGAAAGCCTAAAGAGAACAATATTTGCTAGCAGTGGGCGTCGGCTGTTACAAATGGTATTAGAGGCAGACGCCGAGTGGTGTGCCAGTGAGGACTTTGGGCCCCCAAGGGGGGTGGATTGTGAGATCCCACATCGGTTGGAGAGAAAAACGAAACATTCCTTACAAGGATGTGAAAACCTTTCCCTAATCGACGCGTTTTAAAACCTTAGGGGAAACACAAAAATGAAAGCCCAAAGAGGACAATATCTACTAGCAGTGGACTTGGGCTGTTACAAATGGTATCAGAGGCAGACACCGAGCAGTGTGCCAACGAGGACGTTGGGACCCCAAGGAGGGTGGATTGTGAGATCCCACGTCGGTTGGGGAGGGGAACAAAACATTCCTCATAAGGGTATGAAAACCTCTCCCTAATAGACACGTTTTAAAACCTTGAGGGGAAGCCTAGAAGGGAAAGCCCAAAGAGGACAATATCTGCTAGCGGTGGACTTGGACTGTTACACAATGACGTGTGAAAAGTTCCGCCGAGAAAAATAGGAGTCAAATTACAAAAAGGAACTCCAATCAAAGAGAAACATGAAATCTAACAAGGGACCAAACATTAAGATCTTTTCATCCCTCTAAACATTCTATTATTCCTCACACTTCAAAGACCCCACAAAATAGCACAAACTCCAACTTTCCAGAAAAACAGCCCTCTTTCATGAAAAGGCAAGTGGAGAAGAAACTCCTTGATCATCTTTCTACAAACCCGAAAAACTGAAAGACCTCGACGACACATATGCCTCAAAGAAACAACTGCAAACCCATGTTTTAAAAGCCTAAATGCATCTTTGAGGCTTTTCATAACTTCGAGGTGGTATGAGGGGTAAGCCTCATTTTAAATATAATAAACATATAAAACTTAGAATTCCTAATATCATAGCACTCAGAGAAAAATCACATCCACTCTTTGAATTAGAACTAAAAAAGTACCTTAATAATTAGAGAAATAGAGAAAGAACACAAGGAATAAATTGGGAAAAACAATTCGAAGATAAATATATAGGAGATATGTTTTTAATTAGACGTTAGAACGGTAGTCAACCGTACAGGATAGAGTTCGAAACTTGAATGATATGTTTTGCATAAACTTCAAACCCATTAATAGAAGCTCTGAAAGAATCATCACCAGCAAAGAAATGAATATTATCCTCATGCAAGCCAGAATGCTCCCCATGTACAATCACTGAAATTAAATCCTTAGAACTCAAGGACACATAGAACTTATAGAACATATCATGTTCAAGTAAGGTCGTTGCTGAAAACGCCAACCAATTTATGACTGAAAATGAGCGTTTCCCGTGCACAACCACCAAAATCAATTCCTTTTGCACATCAACCAAAGTAATAACTAGTTCCATTTCCTCATGCAATCATATGCTGTGAATAAATGCTCGTGACCGATAAGCCGAAACCCCCCAATTGCTTGACTTCACATTCCAAGTTTCCAATAGAAAGAAGATTCCACAAGGAAGAAAAAACAAAAACCTGGTCTCTTCAAGAACTTTCTTACGTAGACGAGCTAATAGTGATGATAAAAGAACCCATCCAGCTGATTTCCAAAAGAAACCAAGAAGTTTCTACTCAAGTCCACAAGCTTCAAAAGAGAAGCAAATTTGCAAGGCATCACGAATGGAAGAGGATGAGGAGTTTCCTTGTCACGATCTTGAGATAATGAAGCGAAAACCTTTGAATAAGAGTTTTCGATATCGACAACATTCGTATTAAGATCCAAGGCATGTGAAACTGAATCCACACTACTCATGATAACGTCAACTTCACATTAGAATCAACACATTGAGGGAGAATAAAATTAGTAGTAGGATCTTTAGTTAAGCCGATGACTAGATTTGCCAGGATTGAGAGTAAAAGTATGCGGAGGGTCTGATGTTGTTAAAGCAACTTGCTATACAAAGGAGGCCAAGAGTTTTGAACACATTCCTTCAATTATATTAGGATTCAAAGTATCGTCCTCGAGATTTGATATGATGGGCCTTCTCTTTCGAGTAGAGGACAAAGGATATCAATCGAGTATTGTCCTCTGGCATAGATAAAATATCAATCCGATCATTGTTCAAGGATCCAAAGGAGTAACGCCCTGGCCTGCACAAAGAATGATCCTTCTCGCGAAAGGAGGGTGGGGAAGGGACTCATCAATTATCTCTATACAACCTCCATGCCTACCCTCATTGGGAATGAATAAAAGAATCAAGAGCATACAAAAAGACAAGCCCTCAAAAGGAAGCCCTCATAAATGAAAGGTCTACAATTGTGCAAAATAGAACCTATAGAATAATTACAGAAGTTAAAGAGAAACGTGAAATCTAATGAGAGACCAGACATCTGAAGGATCCCTTACAAACCTCTAAACATTATTATGTCTCTCACCCAAAGATCCGACGAAATAGCACACAACCTAAGAAGCCATAAAATCATCCCTCTTCACGAAAAGGCAGATGGAGGAGGCTCTGATCATATCACTAGTATCCTTACGACGACAAGCATGAAACTGAATGTCTGAAAGAAGCAACTCCAAACAGATATCACTAGTATCTTCATCTGATAGAGAGTGCAATAGAACGTGCCAACTAACAAGAGCAACTTTCTCGAAAACTTATCCAAAGTGTTAACTCGTCCATGTAAAACCTACCAAGTAAAGAATTTAACCTTCTATGGAATCTTTATCGTCCAAAGAGTAGATAAAACAGACTAATGGGAGAAGGGTTCGACAAACAACGAAAGTAGGATTTACAAGAAAAACCACCTGAATGGTTAGGACTCCAAACATGGATATCCCTTCTCCCAATCCTAAAATCGAATTGCTCAAGCAATGATAGGAGAGAGGAAACATCCACCGCTTCTCTACCAAAAAAACGAACAAAGTAAGTGTGATGTCCCACATTGGTTGGGGAGAAGAACAAACCACCATTTATAAGGGTATGGAAACCTTCCCCTAGCAGACGCGTTTTAAAGCCTTGAGGGGAAGCCCGAAAGGGAAAGCCCAAAGAGGACAATATCTGCTAGCGGTGGATCTAGGTCGTTACAGTAAGCCAAAAGAAAAGAAAAGAAAACAGAGCTCCCTGACCAGACTAGGAAATCACCCACCAAACGATCTTTAAAGGAGGACAAATTATAGAGACGAGGAAACGTAGGGTAGGATCTATCCCCCACCAACTGTTCCTCCTAGAAATATGTTTCCTTCCTCTCCCCACCACACAATGGACAAGGTGAGAAAAAGAGGATCTCATAAAGGATAACTTTCCATAGATTCCAATATGTGTCCTTACTCCACCCAACCATTCAAAAGGGTGAGAACCATACTTGCTAGCAATAATCCTACGGCAAAGTCTTAAGCTCTAGGGGAAAGCATCAAGGTCATTTAGCCAAGGGCTTTATTGCGAGTCCTTAAACTACCAATTTCTATCCACACAAGCTTCTCAACAACCTTCCATCTCACCAAATGCTCCCTTGCCTTCTTCAACCCCTTCCCAAAGAAAATTGCACATAAGTTTTTCAATCCTTTTACAAACCAAGCAAAGGGCTCTGAATAGGGAGAAATAGTAAATGGGAATGCCACTCAGAACAGGACAAATAAGAGTTAATCTACCTGCTTTAGAAAAGAAACAAATTCCAAAAAGAAATGGCCTTCAAGTTGATTCCCAAATGGATACCTAAGTAAGGGAAAAAAGCCTGAATCACAACCCACAAACAAAGCCCCTATACATTGATGTAGGAAAAAAAGGACTCGAAATGGGAATGGGAATGGAGAAGAGAGGTGAGAGCGGTAGCACATAGTATTTCACTTCTACTACTTTCTTCTATATTTTACGTTTTCTTACTTGCTGGCATTTGTCCATCTCAATTGTTCATATCCTCCTCCTAAACATTGATGTCATTGTCTCAGCATGATGTATCCAAAAGCAGTGAGACAGATCCGTATATGAAATTCATACCACACCGTAAATGAGTAGTTTATCAGATTATATAGAAAAAAACAAACTCTACACAGAATTAATCTTACACGTAGAGCCATCTTCTTCAGCTTATTCATTGCAGAGAACTGCTTTAGCCGAGACAAAACTGCAGAGTCGATAGGCTTGTCAGGGGCAACTGTGTCATCTACAATCCATGGGTGACCTTGATGCCAAAAAGAACTCCATCCATGTTAGTCAGAAGCAATTATATAAAAAACTCTATGTTGTTTGAATGGAAACAACATTGTTCTTACAAAAGTGTCTAAAATCACTTACAAAGAACTTCATGGGCAGAGATTCTCTCCTTTGGATCCCTTTCGAGCATTTTCCTAATTAAATCTTTAGCACTATCTGAAATGTTGGGCCATGGATCAGAGTTGAAATCTAGCTTACCGTACAAAATCTGTCTGAAGATCCCTGAATCAGTTTCTGTTTGAGATACGAAACGGAGAGAAAAATAACCTCAGAGATAAAATAAGAAAAAATTCATATAAAGCAATTTCAGGTCCAGATTTGTACTCATGCACCTGCCCAAAAAGGTGGAACACCACTCAATAAGATGTAAAGGATAACACCTGCACTCCATACATCAACCTCATGCCCATAGTGCTTACGGAGCACTTCAGGGGCAACATAATAGGGGCTTCCAACGACATCAGAGAACGATTGTCCTAGAAAGAAAAATACATAAACAGAAAACTAAATAGCAGTTTTAAAAATAAACATATTTTCATAAGAAAACATACCTTCAACCGAAGAAAGAAGGAGAAGCATATAGCTTGAATAGAACAATCCAAATTAAAAATGCCAACTTGCACAAAAGCCTATGTCAGGAAAAGAGACCCAAAATAATACCATAAACTACCATTTAGCAGTTAATATTTGAAAGAATGTTATAGAAAACCAACTGGGGAAGGCTGGCCATTTGAAAATTTTGAAGGGGTGAAACTAAGTCCTGATCTAAATACAAGTCAAGGGACAAATAGAATGTGATGTCCCACATTGGTTGGGAGGAGAACAGACCACCATTTATAAGGGTGTGGAAACCTTCCCTTAACAGACGCGTTTTAAAGCCTTGAGGGAAAGCCCAAAGAGGACAATATCTGCTAGCAGTGAATCTGGGCTGTCACAAATGATATCAAAGCCAGACACCGGACAATGTGTCAGCCTTCTCGCTGTTCCACGAAGGAGGGTAGACACGAGGCGGTGTGCTAGTAAGGACGCTGGGCCCCAAAGGGGGTGGATTTGGGGGAGGTCCCACATCGATGGAAGGAAAGAGTGCCAGCGAGGATGCTGGGCCCCGAAGGGGGGTGGATTGTGATGTCCCACATTGGTTGGGGAGGAGAACAAACCACCATTTATAAGGGTGTGGAAACCTTCCCCTAGCAGACGCGTTTTAAAGCCTCGAGGGAAAGCCCAAAGAGGACAATTGCTAGCGGTGGATCTGGGCTGTTACATAGAATAAACTAGCAATAGCAATGAAGATTGAAGTGTTTATGCATGAGTTCAAATTACGAGACTCGGTCGATAAAACAGTAGTTAAATTGAAGAGGTCCTTAAAAAATGCACCTACAATTTTATATCAGACATCTTTCGAAACATGACCCTCCATGGAAGGTTTTATATCATGGGCAACACCTACATATTTTACACCAAAGTTTCAAACAACATTCCACAAAGAAGACAAAAGGAAGCCCAAAACATAGGCTAAAACCTCAAGGCTGCCTTAGTTGATACTCATCTCATCTTGATTACATGCTTATGCTTCCATAAAGGTACCTAAACGGCTGGACATAATCAGTATGTGTCATATAAATAATGGGTATGTGTCATATATTCATTTCTCCTTTTCTTTAACGACCCAAATCAAGTAAAAAGCGCCAAAGAGCTTCAAAAAGAGTCCAATTCACCACTACAACAAATAAAACATGGGACCAAAAGATTAAGAGAAAAGAACACAAATATCATGGCAATGGGAAACACACATACCTGGCTGGTAAAAAACAGAGAGCCCAAAATCCGTGGTCTTAAGCTTAGCATCTTCGCTTGGGTTATCGAACAGAAAGTTCTCAGGCTTGAGATCCCTATGCATAACCCCAAGAGAGTGGCAATTCTCGACGACTCCAACAATAATCTTGATAAGCTTAGCCGCTTCTCTCTCGCTGTAATGACCCTTTAGCAAAATCCTATCAAAAAGCTCTCCACCGGCACAAAGCTCCATCACCAAATGCACAAACACAGAATCCTCGTAAGTCCCCTTGATCTGAACAATATGAGCATGTTCGGACAAATGGTGCATGATCTGAACCTCCCTCCAAACATCCTCATAATCCTCCTTGCACGTGAGCTTCCGTTTGGGGATTGATTTGCAGGCGTAAAGGTCGCCGGTGGCTCGATGGGTACAGAGATACGTGGTTCCAAATTGACCCTGCCCAAGTTTCTTCCCGAGAAGGTAATGATTTCTGAGCCTGGGTGTCTGATACGGCAAAACCGAAGTGGAGATCCTCGTGGACGACGATTGGGAGGCTTTGATTCGCTTCTCCATCGAACCCAGATGAGAAATGTGAACAAATTTGGTTGTGATGATCGGGGATGAATCGTGTTCTTAGCTACGATTGATTTGGTACGGTTATTGATTCTGGGTGTCGGAAATTTGGGACGCCATTGTCGATTGTAACTTGAGGGAGGATCGTAGGAGCATTAAATTGTGGAAACAAGAGGGATTGAAACAAATTTGTCCTTTCTCCTTTCACGTGGATCATGGAGGGGAAATCCATCTCCTCCTGCTGCAGCCTACGTTCGTCAATAATTGGGATGATTTTGGACCCCACTTTTTCCCCTTTTTTTCATAATATTTTATTACACTCAATTATTAAAAAATATTTCTAAATTTGTCTTCAAAATATATTAAATTTTTTTAATTTTCAATAATTTTTTTATTTATTTTATTAATACTTTTCAATTATTTTAAGAAATAGTTTTTAAAAAATTAAAGTATTTTTATAAAAATTAAAAAATACTTTTAAATATTTTTTAATGAGAAAAGTATTTTGTTTTAAAAATAACCTTAAATTTTAAAAAGTTTTATAAATACTTTTCAATTATTTTAAAAAATATTAATAAAAATACTTTTTACAAAATTAAAAAAAAATACTTTTATGATTATTTTTTAATATTTTTCAAAGAGAAATGTATTTTGTTTTTAAATAAAAAGTTTTATTAATACTTTTCAATTATTTCAAAAAATATTAATAAAAATATCTCTTGAGCCAAAATTTTTAATAATATTCTTAAACTTTAAAAAAAAAATAAAAAATACTCTCACAGTTATTCTTGGAAGAGAAGCGTTTAGAGGTGTACATGGTCCGGGTTGGGGGATTTTTTTGACCCAACACAAAAGTTCGGGTTGGTTGGATTGGTAACCCAACCCAACCCAACCCAACCCTTGAGGTTCAAAGAAATATGAAATATTAAGGTATTTAAAAATATATATATATGTAAATAAAATTAAACAAAGCAAAGAAATTAAATAATAAAATAAAGAAATTAAAAATAATAAAAACGGAAACATGCATTCTCCTGGCGTCTTACTCGGGCGTAAATGTTCTTAGAACAACCTCAGTATCATTCTGGCAAACCCATTAATATGAAAGATCTTCCTAATACTTATATATATTTTATTTGGCTCGGGTCAACCCGAGTGTGATATGAACCAAGAGACATCAATCATACAATATACTTCAATGAAGATGTGAAGAAAAGACTGTCAAAATTATGAAAAGAATGAAGTTTGATTGTTGTAAATTTTTGGTGGGTTACAATTTAGAGTAATTTAGAGTTATTGTATTTTAAGACTTTTTATTTAATTTCGGTTACATTTACATAATGGCTAATTATGGCTAGGAATGTTACAACTCTCGAATAACTTGAGTAGTTTCATTTTTGAGGCTATATAAAGCCATGTATGTTGTATTTGTAAGGTAGACTTGGAAAATATATAAAAAGAAGCATTTGTGCTTTTCTTTAGCCAATGGCTAAGTTTCTTTGCAATTCTATGTAGTTTAGATTGCATGTAGAATCATTCAAGCTCGACATGATCAATCTTGCTTGTGGAGTGATTCGGATCTCAAACAAGTGTTCTTGCGTTGAGATATTTGATCAACAAGAATCATTGAAGCTAGACATGATCGATCTTGCTTCTGGAGTGATTCGAATCTCAAACAAAGTGTTCTTGGCTTGAGATATGTGTGTTAAAGATATTTAGTTCTAAACTATAATTTATCATATATATATATATATCATATTTGATCGTTTATTAATAAGTAAATATTTAAATAGTAAATATTTAGATATTTATCTTTTATGACGACTTAACAACTATATATGATTCGAATAAAAAATTTAGAAACTTATTTTCTTTACTCTTGATTTTGATTATCAAGCCAGTCCATTCCAAAACATTCATATAGGTTGATTCCATATAATTTTTCAAGTCGTTGGATAATTTAAATTTTAAAGTCTTGTTTTTTAATAAGATTGCTAGATCAAATTCCCGAGAATACCATATCAGATGCATCAGCATCTTCCTAACTAACATGGGGGCGAACCTTATTTTTCCAACTAAAATTTGCATTAACTGCAAAAGTGCACCACCACTCTTGAAAAGGTTGGTAATGCACTTGGATGGAGATCAATTTCAATCGTGATCTTAATCGTCACGTTTGGATTTTGTCTCATAAACTTCTATAAATCACCTAAAACTCGAAAATCCATAAACTTCTATAAATCACCTAAAACTCGTCCATTTCATACCATCGACATCATTAACTAAATAACAATAACAATTAAACTAAAATAATTACGAACCACACTCTCACCCATGCGTAGTGTGTTTATATGTAACCATGCACCCATAGCGAGAACGAAACTAAAAATTCACCGTGTCTCTATGAGTCAATAACTCAACGACGAAACATACAACCTGTAACTTTGAAGAGTTGGGTTAGAAAAGCATTGGGCACCAATATTATAGGTCCATTTAGAAGATAGATGCATGAGTGACATAGAATAGCAAATAGATATGTGATTATCAAGAAAGCACAAGGTACTCAAAGTACACTTTATTTAGGTACGCACTTTCAAAGTGCTGGAAAGAGCCATATTTGCAGGGAAAGTGTTTCGATGGTCTTCTAGTGAAGGCCGGCAGGTCCTGAATGCAGCTGATAAGTACGGCTTGGGACAACCTGTAAAACTCCTTCTTGTTCTGCCAAAGTACCAATTTTGAAAGCTCATAAGACATATAGAACCTTGTAGTAATTGTGGGGATTTAGTCTCGTTCTAAAATGAATATCTACTAACGTTAAGCTCAACCTCAGACCTTACGACACTAGTTTCTAGAGTTTCAGTTCGATTTGTTATGTATGATATATCTAATGTTCTATATTCTTAACGAGATATAAGATCTCGGTAGAGAAATATGACTTTAGCATACATTTCAATCCTCTAACTTTTAGTGTAATTTATGTATTTCTCTAACTATGTTTTCCTCATTTAAAAGAACACTAATCATAAAAACACCCACACACACACAGTTCTAATGAAATCAAAATCTTTTTTATAAGTGTGTCTTCAAATACTTAAATAATTTATACTTAAATGCTTTCACAAAAATAAATAAATAAATAAATGATTCAAGACTGAAAAGGGGGGATAACCAAACCTTTAAATGATTATATGAAATCAATTTTGCTAAATTGACTATTTTGAAAATCACTCCCAAGGATATCATTAATCATAGTGGAAAAATGACTATCTAATTGTACAATATTTTCCATTGAAAAATTTATAGGATATTTAATATCTTAAGTCATGGTCAACCATGACTTTAATTTGGATCGATAACCTATAGAAGACACGTGATTTTATATCTTAATTCTTGACCACCAAGCTAACCCAGATGTTATAAGGATCAAGCTGCACTGCAGACATGTGACAGTGAAAAGAGAATCAAAATCCTGATCCAACTCACTATTGGATAATCAATAAACAACTTCAAGAACATAGTTAATGAGTAAGAAGCTCTGTTTGACACACTGCTTTTCACATTACAGGTAATCAAACCAAGCAACCTAGTCTGAAGAAACTAGACCCTGTCATAACTAGGAAAGTAAAAATACATTTTCTAGCCGTTCTTGGCTTACTTAGTGAATTAACTTTAAATTTTCGAATCTAATTGAACTCTAAACTTATCTAAACTTAAATAAGTCAAATGATGATATAAATATTGACACAAAAAAGGGAAAAATTCACAAACAAAATAGTAAATTACACTAAATTCAACCAACAAAACACTTAAAAATCAAACATAAGAAATGCCCAAATCCATCATTGAAAATACAGAAATCAAGCAACGTAAATGCTTATTCACGGGAGAGTTGACACAGGGTTTACAGAGAGATGATCAGAGAGTTCCTAGTTCATCCCCCCTTTGGAGGAATGTGGCAAGCAGATGTTTGCGCAGTTGTGTGGAATTCATGGAGGAGGGAAATAATTCCTCTTTTAGCGGTGTTGATGGGGACTCTGTTGAGGATTGTTTGGAAGGAGTCCTACTTGGCTAATTAAGAGGATGATCATGAGTTTATAAGTAAGGAATACTATCTCCATTGGTACGAGACCTTTTGAGGAAACAAAAAACAGAGCCATGAGAACTTATGCTTAAAGTGGACAATTTCATATTATTGTAGGTCCGTGATTCCTAACAGACTCTAGTGATGTTTGGTCCCTCATTAGGTTATGTGTTTTTATTTGGGGTTTGATGACAACTTCTTATAATTATTTTTTAGGTCTTATTACCTTGACCAGATCCATTTTCTTTAGATTGGCTCCCTTTTTGGTGGCTTTGCTTTTTAGATTGTCCTCGTATTCCTTCTTGTATTTTTTTTCTTATTAAAAAAAAAACGAAAACCGCGAGGGCAAACCAGCTGCACCTTTCCTACATGTGCACCTCTGATGTCCCGCTGGTTTGATTTTTTCAAAATTTTCAACATCATCTGGGTCTTTCTGTGCGCCAGAGGCCTTTTTCCAGCTCTTTTGATTGGTTTCTATGGATCATTGGTGTGGCATCTCTTTTGTAGAGATTATGGAACAACTTAAAAGAGAAACAAGAAAATCTTCCTAGGAGGAACTGAGCCGTGATTGTTTTTAGGATTTTCTTAGAATCTTCGTCTCTCTTGGTGTGCCTGTGCAAAGATTTACGTAGCTATAGCTACTTACAAATCTTTGCTAATTGAAAGTTCTGTATGTAATCCCCTTGGCATGAGGGGGATATCTCATCTCCCATTTCTCTTATTCCAAAAAGAAAGTTCAATCCATCTATGAACATACTAAAACGTTGCTAGAACTACAAGATATTGATCACATAAAAACATACCTAAATTCAACAATAAAATATCAAAATCAAGCCAAAAAGTATACGACAGAATGGAAATGATCATTACACAAAACAAAAAAGCAAAACCAAAATGAATTTTCCCCAAAATTGTACTTCCTCTGCTCAAAACGCATTAATATGATAAAATCTTCCAGAAATCCACAAAACAGACGAAAACAATATAGAAGAAAATCGCAATAAACTTACTGGAAACCTCCGCGACCTGATTAGGAGTAAGCTTAGCAGAGAAGCCACTGGCAGCATTCTTGTAACTATACACAAGCGCCTCTCTAGCAGCCTCTTCACTGAAAATCAACGCATGAAACCAAAATTCGTCATCAATATCCACCAAGTTCA
>NC_036638.1:10280902-10301147 GCF_002806865.2 Cucurbita pepo subsp. pepo
CTTTTAGTCTCGATCCGAGTTTTGAAGCCTCGAAATTCGAGTCGTGACATTACCGCTCTTACACAATAAATTAGAAAAGGAAAAGAAAAGGAATGTTAGACCATTTGAGGATAATGCCCCTATTTGTATCAGTTCACCTAGTGCCTTAATGGATTAAATAATACTATTTTTAATCATTTACTTAATTATTAAGTCTTGGATATAAACTTAAAAATATAATATTAATTAAAATAATTTATTAGTTAAAATTTAAAATTTTCAAAAGTTAATTAATTTACCTGTCAGGTGTCACTGTCAGGTGTCACCGTCATGCTTGTCCAATGACATGCTGAAACCCTTACCTTGTACTACTTTACTGCTTTCTAGTTGTATTATTTCTTTCTTGTTTTCTTTAAGAGTACGACGTTTCGGCGAAATCATGGCTATGTCTGGTAGACATGAAAGGACTCAAAATCTACTATAGGGGATGTGACTAGTTGTCAAATTCTTCCTACCCGAAAAGTTATATACTGTTTAAGCCGTTGTTGTTGCCTTTTTGCTTGCATGCTTTATAACACGATTCTCAATCTCTCTACTCGTCCTCAAAATGGATCTAATTGCTCTTCACGCTCCGCGTTCTTTACGTCTTTTGGTCTGCCTAACCAGCGCATCTTTCTCCGGAGAAGCAACCCGCTCGCTCGAAATCTGTCCCTTCTGTTTGTTGTGTAANCTCCGCATTGTTCACAAAATTTCGAATCTTCTTTTTTATCTTCGATTACTCGATAATTTCCACAAGCACAAATCTCGCTTTTTATAGGCCCGAAATTTTTTTCACAAAATAATCCATCTTTTTCAGGTTTATTAGTTTTGTAATGAAAAGTATAGGGTTTTGTTACCTCTCCAACACCAAACCGGGGCACCCTGCTAACCTAACGGTCCGCTGTAGCCGAGTAAGCTGAAAAATTCTTGCTTTCAGTTTCTGAAACCTCTCTCTCCCGTTTTCTAAAATCTTCTCTTCAAATCGGGGCCCGAGGTTTGAATACACGTTGCTCGACCGTAGGCAATGTGATTCGAAGTTGACTTGTCTAACTCAGTGCTGAGAGTGAGTGTCACACAATTGTCAAAACCGCTGCCAAGAAAAGGCGATTGTGACACCAAGCAACCAACTCAATCTGGAATAGACCTCAAAATTTTATCAACCTGCGAATCGACTCGAATTTTCTATTTTTTAAAAATTCAACTCAACCCAATCTTGATTGGGTACTCCCGCTGGGTCCGGTTCTCGGATCATACGAACACCCCTAAAGACTTCTCTATTTTTATAACTTAACTCCGATATCAATCATTAAAAATAAATAAAAAAACCCCTTTGATGAACATGGTTAGAATTGGAAAGGGTAGTTTTGTAGGTAAGGAAATTAGGGGTGTACATTCAAACCCGACAACCCAAATCAACCTAACCCGAACGGTTGGGTTGGGTTGGGTTGGATTAACTTTTCGAGTTTGTTTGGGTTTATTTTTCTGAACCCGAACTGACTTAGTTCGGTTTCGAGTTCATAGGATAAAACTCTTGGGTTGATGTGAGCCAAATAAAAATATATAAAATATACTAAAGTTTTGCATTAATGATGGGTTTGTTAGAGTGGTACTTTGTTGTTAAATTTGCTATGTAGATGACTAGACACAAACACGTAACAAACACAACCAAATACTCGGGAGTAGCTAACCATGGGTTTCATGTCTCAATAGTGTCTTAAAGAGTGAGACGATAGCTCTGAAAAGACAGATTGCCCATATTTTCTTCTTTGACCGTTAAGAGTAGGTAACCCGTTCCGTTCTCTGTGTCTTTGTTTGGGATTAACACATTAATTATTGATACACACCCCATTTGATAAATAGATCAAAATTTTCTATCGAGCGAGCCCCTCCTCGGGCGGATACCTCCTTTTGCTCCTCAGCAACAGGGGCACCTTGCGTCCTTGAACTGATAACCATCTTTCGACTAACCTAGCCTCTGTCGTCCCTCGGGACCAACAAGGGGATCAAGAATGTCATATATTTCAAGAGCTAGATCAATTGCCGATAAACAAGTCAGAACTGCCTCAACAAAAATTGATGGAATTTGACCTAAAAAAGCCATTCGGGTTGCTCCACGGCCGTGATCGAATCTTAAAGAGTGAGATGAAACTAACTTTGGTTGAGGAAGCTTCTCGATCACATGAGCAATTGATATGAACCAAGAGACATCAATCATACAATATACTTCAATGAAGATGTGAAGAAAAGGTTGTCAAAATTATCAAAAAGATGTTTCAATTCATGCTACATTGAAGAAGAATGAAGTTTGATTGTTGTAAATTTTGGGTGGGTTACAATTTAGAGTAATTTAGAGTTATTGTATTTTAAGACTTNCTCGTTGCATACCTTGATCTGCTACTGCCCGAATAGCATTTCCTGCTGCGGTTTGAGCAGCAAATGGTGTCCCTCTTCTTGGACCTTTGAATCCACAAGTACCAGCGGAGGACCAAGAAATTACCCGACCCCGTACATCTGTAACAGTCACAATTCGTTTTTTTTAGAACGAAAAGCTTTCTATGTAGATTGCAAGAGCCACCGAATCGCACCTACGGTGATTTACTTCACGGGCGAAATCTCTGGAGCGGAGTTTTATTATTGGTTACCTAGAATTAATTAGGGTTCGAATCCTATTAGGTGCGTTCTAATATTTTTTATATGCTATCAAACAGGATATGCTATCAAAGTTGTGGTGGTAGTTTATTTGCTTTTAGCCTGGAACATTGCTTTCTTATAAAATGTTTTCAATGCATTTCCTCGCTTACGTTTCTATTACATTTTTCTGAGGCTCGATTATACGTCCAAATTATCTGTAACTTATAATTTTTGTATGATTAACTTGTTCGTCAACTTAGAACAAGTTCTGCACAATTGCTATCCCACTATCACAAGAGTGTGATTATGACTGAATTGGCTCCTTGAATCTTAGTAATTAAACATGTCCGCTATAAAAAATTTGGCAAATCATAGGCTGATCAATTAGTACATATCGAATATTAGTTGCTCTATCTTAATGAAGTTCCTGATAGAATGAGGCTTTTGGAGTCTCACATGGATGCGATTACCGCTAAATCCATCCGAATCGATGAAATAAGAGACTGCATTGAGGCAATATCAGACCGTGAATTAATGGTTAGGATCAAGGTCCTAAAGGACAAGACTACAACTGTTGGTGGCTTCGAGCGTGGGGATAACTCGATGGGCTATGTTTCCCAGATAGAAGAACATATCCAAAGCCTAGACAATGTCCAGCACGCAATTGGTCATATGGTCTAAAAAATGTTCAAGGATTTGAGAGCGTCCCTTCTAGTAGTCAAGGCTGATGTGGCGGATCTGAGCGCCAAGTTAAGCCTCACCACGAGAGCGGTTGGGAACCAAATTCCAATTGATAGTGTAGTCCAATTTAACAAGGTGAAGGTCCAAGAGCCTAAGCTCTTCGGTGGGGTTTGAGACACTAAGGCTTTGGAGAATTTTATTGTTGACCTCGAACAATACTTTCGAGTCATAGGCACCGTGGTACAAGAGGCAAAGGTCATGTTGGCCATAATGCATCTAGCTAACGATGCAAAGTTGTAGTGGAGATTCAAGTACATGGACATTCAAGATGGTGGATATACCGTGGACAATTATGAGAGTTTAAAACAAGAACTATACTCATAATTCTTCCTAGAGAATGTCGAGATAATAGCGAGGAAGTTAAGGAAACTGAGGCATGATGAAAATAGTCGATACTATGTTAAGTAGTTTTCTAGGATGTGAGAGAATGTCACAACCACACTGAATCACTTCAAGACAGGTTAAGTAGGTAATGTGGTCATGTTGCATAGGATGCAAGCGAATGTCACAACCATCACGGGTTTGAAATACAGATTCCAAACTCTAATTTAAATCACGGGCACGAGACATTACAAATGGTATCAAAATGAACATCTCCCAGTAGAATACATTTTAGAGGCAAACTAAAACGGAAGCTGATGGGCATGTGACGTATGAGTAATGAATTGATACACGAATGAATCGAGACTACAACCACATCTAAATGAGAGTGATTTTGGAGATACGATGGTTGAGGAAAACTTACAAGAACTGAAGTTACAATCTATATCAACAAGATGTCAAAAGTAAACATATATCACTTAAAACAATTATAGTTTGGGTAACCTCGTATGAATTTCTCTAAGAAACATATTAGTAAGGATAAAATATGTTGAAAGAATCCATGTTGGTCGATGGAGACAGTTTTCATTATTAGAAACACTTCAAGTAGATAGCATGATCATGTTGTTTATGAATCTCGTTCACCATTATTTTTTTTTCTGTAGTATGATCGAAGTTTAAAATATCTGAATGGACCGAGAAGTTAAAATTTTAATTTTACATGAATGAAAATTATCCATAAAATATAAAAAAAAATATATATATATATTTAAATTAATAAATAAACTAAGTTAATAGATTAATAGGTTGGGTACGTGGGAGTGGTAAGGCAAGTAAGTTTGTTCCGGAAATTAATGAAGGGAAGAAGGTAGCGGCGCAAACGACGAACATTAATGTCTTGTTTTAATTTTGTTTGTTTTTTTTTTTTTTTTTTTANTCACATCAAATATCTTTAAAAAAAAAAAAATCCCCTTTTATTGGTGAAATATTCAAAATAATTTAAAAAAGAAATAAATAAGTATCTTGTTGGTAGCTTTCCTAGTTTCATTAATTCACATTAAAAGAATATAATAAATAAACTTCTCCTAGTCAATTACTTGTATCAATAAACTGGATATTCATTCATTTTACTCTCTGTTTCTATCTCTCCAAGGGTTGACTTTGTAGATTAAACTCACCAATGAGGATTAAGTCCTTGTTCCTTTTCGTTGCAGCATAGATGTGAAGAGTAGAGATATTTATATAATTCAAGGACCAGACAATCCTAGATTATCCAACCCAAATCATAGATTATATATATATATATATATATTTAGTTTAGGCCGGATTGAATTTTTGGAAAACTAAAAATTAAGTCAGTTTACAAATTAACATTTTTTTTATTAGGTCATTTGACTAAGCAAAAAGTATAGTTACAAACCAACCCAACTCTACCATACTATTATGAATATTAAGAACATTCGAGTTTTGTAACCAATGTTAGTGATGTGTTGTGCCGTGGAGTGTTTGATATTTGAGTTTTATGTAATTTTAGTAGGAAAAAAAGAATTGTAGAGAGAAATCCTCATTTTTTTATTATTTGGCAAAAGGAATTTTGAAATTTAACGGAGCAGATTGAAACAGAACCTAATTCGTTGAGATCGTTAGTCGAATCTTCTTGAAAGGAAAGAGGTCGATCAAGAGAAATTTGGCAATTTCATATGTTCCACTTTCACAGAGGTGGGTTGGGTTGTAAACTCTATTCGGATTATTCGAATCACCAACTCTCAACCAATCCAAAATTTCAGATTGGTCCAAGCACCCTTAGAGCCTTTAGTTTATAAAATGAAAAACGAACTAACAGAATTGAGAGCATAAAGAGATGCATGGTGCGTCTGGAACATCATAAGGAACAGAGTTTGGCTGAAGTTGGAGGGTTCTGTGGAGCTTAAAGAGAATGGAGAGACATGAGGATGCAGGAAACGGCCTATCGTCGCTATCAGAACCGAGCAGCTCGAGCTTGAACAATGGCAAGCAGAAAGGAGTGGGGAATAAGAAGAAAGAACCCAAATCTGTATCTTTTCTTAAGCTCTTCGCCTTTGCAGATTCATACGATTTCTTACTTATGTCAGTTGGAAGCGTTGGCGGCATAGGGAATGGGGTGGGCATGCCTCTAATGACTCTGCTCTTTGGAGAGCTCATCCAAACGTTTGGAAGCAACCAGGATACCCACAGCATAGTTTCTAAAGTTTCCAAGGTTAAACAAAACTTCTAACCAATCCATTTTACAAGTATGGTATGATCTTCATTGCCTTATCGACTAATGTATGAATTCAGGTGTGCCTAAAATTTGTGTACTTGGCCGTGGGGGTGGCCGTCGCAGCGTTTCTCCGTAAGTGGATACCAAAATCAAAGTCTAATACATAGGCACATAAATGAAATGGGATGAGTTTAATTAGATAACGTACCTGCAGAGGTGTGTTGCTGGATCGTGACGGGGGAGAGACAGGCTGCTCGGATCAGAGGGCTGTATTTGAAAGCTATATTGAGACAAGATGTCGGCTACTTTGACAAAGAAACAAGCACTGGAGAGGTTGTGAGCAGAATGTCTGGTGATACAGTCCTAATTCAAGATGCTATGGGTGAGAAGGTAACATAGCTCAAAAATCCTAGTTGATCTTGCAAATGGGATGCAACTCAAAGGAAACTAACCTGTTCTTCTGATGCAGGTTGGGAAAACTGTCCAACTAATTACAAACTTCATTGGAGGCTTCACAATAGCTTTCATAAGAGGCTGGCAGCTGGCTCTGGTAATGGTATCTGTTATCCCGCTTCTTGTGGTAGCTGGAGCAACGATTTCTCGATTCATGTCGCAAATGGCTGCTCGAGGGCAAAGTGCCTATGCTAATGCAGCAAATGTGGTTGAACAGACCATTGGCTCAATAAGAACGGTATACATAATTCAATACTCTATTACTTGGAAAGATGACTTTAGCTTGAACTTTGAGATTGTCGTGTCCTTAGGTTGCGTCGTTTACGGGTGAGAAGCAAGCTATAAGCAGTTACCAGAAGTTCCTGGTAGATGCTTATAAATCTGGTGTGAGGGAAGCTCTGGGTGGTGGAATAGGAATTGGTACAGTAATGCTGGTCATATTTTGTACTTACTCTTTAGCTGTTTGGTTTGGTGGAAAGATGATTATAGAGAAAGGATATGATGGGGGACAAGTGATTACCATCATTTTAGCTGTTTTGGAAGCCTCAATGTGAGTTCATGACGATCTTTAGTACCCACAAGTCCATGCCATTTTGTGCTTCATTTTGCTAAAACAGGCATCCACATGCGACTTTCTTTCAGGTCCCTCGGGCAAATATTGCCGTGCTTTAGTGCCTTTGCTGCAGGCCGAGCTGCTGCCTCTAAAATGTTTGAGACAATTCAAAGGAAGCCAAGCATTGACGTCTATGATCCAAAGGGTAAAACATTGGATGATATTCAGGGAGACATAGATTTGAAGGACGTGACTTTCAGCTATCCAACCAGGCCAGACGAAGCCATATTCAGTGGGTTTTCTCTTCACATTCCTAGTGGCACTACTGCAGCATTGGTTGGGGAGAGTGGGAGTGGCAAGTCAACCGTGATCAGTTTGATAGAGAGATTCTACGATCCACAATCCGGTGAGGTGCTCATCGATGGCGTTAACCTGAAAGAGTTTCGACTTAGATGGATTCGGGCAAAAATCGGTCTTGTCAGCCAAGAACCAATACTCTTCACTGCCTCAATTAAAGATAACATTGCATACGGCAAGGATGATGCAACTAATGAGGAAATTAAGAGTGCATGTGAACTAGCAAATGCTGCTAAATTCATTGACAAACTGCCTCAGGTTCCACCATATCATATATTTATCCTCTTGTGCAGCTGTATGCATCTAAAACATAAATGTACTAATGTAATTTGATGGTGTAGGGATTGCATACCTTGGTGGGGGAGCATGGAACTCAGCTGTCCGGAGGGCAGAAGCAGAGGATTGCAATAGCAAGGGCAATTCTGAAAGACCCTCGAATTCTACTTCTAGATGAAGCGACGAGTGCACTTGATGCAGAATCTGAAAGCATTGTGCAAGAGGCTCTAGATAGGATAATGGTCAATAGAACTACTGTGATTGTTGCCCATCGTTTGAGCACAGTTAGGAACGCTGATATGATTGCTGTAATTCACAGAGGAAAGATGGTTCAGAAAGGTAATGTACATGTTCTTCATTACATGTTCCCACACATTGTAAGAAATCCTTCATCCTTGTTTAATTGAGCAGGTTCCCACTCGAAACTCGTCATGGATCCGAGCGGCGCATATTCACAACTGATACGCCTGCAGGAAACAAATAAAGACTCGGAACACGCTTCTGAAGTCGTTAACCGAACAGAGTTTTCTCTGGAATCAATGAGACAGTCAAGTCAGAGGGCTCATTGTTTGAGATCCATAAGTAGAGGATCGTCGGTTGCCCACAGCAGCCGCCGATCTTTGTCTATGTTTGGTTTAACAAGTGAGCATGATCTAACAGATGCTCGTGACGTAAAAGACATGATCGAAGAGCAGTCGAAAGCTCCTCCTGTTTCTCTCCGTCGCCTTGCCGCACTTAACAAGCCAGAGATGCCCATGCTTCTGATGGGAACAATTGGGACAGTGATGTGTGGGGTGATACTTCCAATTTTTGGATTACTACTTTCAAATGTGATAAAGACATATTACAAGCCCCCAGAGATGCTAAAAAAGGATACCAAGTGTTGGGCTGTCATTTACATAGTGCTTGGCGTGGCCTCATTGGTAGCACATCCATGGCGAGCATACTTCTTTTCGGTAGCGGGATGTAAATTAATCGAACACATCAGATCACTGTGTTTCGAGAAGGTGGTTCATATGGAGGTGAGCTGGTTTGATGAGGCTGAACACTCAAGTGGGGCCATTGGTGCAAGACTATCGTCGGATGCAGCATCAGTGAGAGCGCTAGTCGGGGATTCGCTCTCTCTGAATGTGGGCAACATTGCAACTGCAATTGCAAGTTTGGTGATTGCTTTTAATGCAAGCTGGGAACTGGCTCTCGTCGTCCTCGCTCTTGTTCCTCTCATTGGAATCAATTCGCTTATACAGATTAAATCCATGAATGGATTTAGCAACAACTCCAAGGTAAGTCTTAAACATGGTCATCTCGTGTAATCGCTCATACTCATAAAGGTGTTTTGCAATCCAGAGTATGTATGAAGAAGCCAGCCAAGTTGCAAATGATGCAGTAGGGGGCATAAGAACAGTTGCTTCGTTCTGTGCGGAAGATAAAGTGATGGACATGTACAAAACCAGATGTGAAGCCCCACTGAAATCAGGGATAAGACAAGGCCTCATCAGTGGAATTGGATTTGGAGTGTCATTCTTCTTCTTGTACAATATATACGCCATCACATTCTATGTGGGAGCCCGTCTGGTGGACAGTGGCAGAACAACGTTTACTCAAGTGTTTCAAGTAAATCAATCCATCTCTATTGCTTGCAGTGCTCATTATTTCTTCTTTTAACATTTGAGGAATTGGTGGACATTGCAGGTGTTCTATGCATTGACGATGGCAGCTACTGGAATAACTCACTCCAGCTCAATTTCTCAAGATACTACCAAAGCCAAGGCTGCTGCTGCTTCCGTGTTTGCCATACTAGACAGGAAATCAAAGATAGATCCCAGCGATGAATCTGGAACAATATTGCCCGATCTTAAAGGAGAAATAGAGCTTAAACATATAAGTTTCAAGTATCCTTCGAGGCCAAACATCCAAATATTCGGAGACCTAAACCTACACATTCATGCTGGGAAGGTTTGTTCATTTAGTTCATGATTCAAGAGGGAGTTGCTTACGATTCTGATCTTGATGTGCTCTCTGTTTCAGACAATAGCTCTGGTTGGAGAAAGCGGAAGTGGAAAATCCACAGTGATCGCGCTGTTGCAGAGGTTTTACGATCCTGACTCCGGCACCATAACGATCGACGGAGTAGAAATCCAAAAGCTACAACTGAAATGGCTAAGGCAGCAAATAGGTCTAGTGAGCCAAGAGCCAGTGCTTTTCAACGAAACAGTACGAGCCAACATAGCGTACGGGAAGGCGAGTGAGGAGGAGATAATAAGAGCGGCGGAGACGGCGAATGCGCACAGCTTCATAAGCGGACTGCAACACGGATACGAGACGACAGTGGGGGAAAGAGGAGTGCAGTTATCTGGAGGCCAAAAGCAACGAGTGGCCATTGCTCGAGCCATCATGAAGAATCCGAAAATACTTCTACTGGATGAAGCCACAAGCGCGCTGGACGCAGAGTCGGAGCGAGTGGTACAAGAGGCGGTGGACCGAGTGATGGTGAATAGAACCACGGTGGTGGTAGCTCATCGCCTCTCCACGATCATGAACGCCGACTGCATCGCCGTTGTTCGGAATGGAATCATCGTCGAGAATGGTAAGCACGAAGAGCTCATCACAATCAAACAAGGGTTTTATGCCTCCTTGATTCAGCTCCACGCTTCTGCCGTTGCTCCCACTCCCAACTCCTCATCCTAAGCTTTTTTTTTTTTTTTTTTTTTTTTTTTTTTTTTTTTCTTAATTTTATAAATAAATAAAAAAATTGTAGCTTTTAATTTGTATTTCTTAAAACAATAATTTTCCTTTATGTTAAAATCCATAATACAGTAATAATTTCCCTTTATTGTTATTTTAAATTCATAATTTTTAATTGATTAATGGAAAACAAAAGAAAAATTACTATAAAAAAATTTAAATTAATAAAAAATATTCCCAAACTTTAGTCTAAAAAATATTATTAAAATTTTAAAATTTTCAAAATTACCTTTTAAAAAAAATTAGTTAACTTTATTAAAAAAAAATGTTTAAAATAAGTTTTAAAATTTTTTATTAATATCATTCCATTTATTTTAAAACTTCAAAAATATTTTAAAACATTTTTAAAATAAAAATTGTGGGTTAAAAAATATCCATAAATTTTCAAAAATAAAATTAATATCTCTAAATTTTTATAAAAATATTTAAAAAGTTTGAAGATTATCTATCATTTTTTTGTCCCTATATTAAACTTTTTTTTATTAAAATTATAGAGTATTAATGTTATTTTTCAAAGTAAAAATATTTTAAAAATTAAAAAAATATTAAGTAAATATATTTAAAAGTTGAAGAAGGTAAAAACTTAAAAAATATTATTGAATTGTAATTTTGAAAATTTTAAGGATGTTTTTTTTAATAGGTCTATTTTTATTAATTTAACATTAAAAAAAAAAAAAAAAAATCCAAGCCACGTGGCAGGGTCCATATTTAAATATCTAAAAGGCGGAGCCCGTGTTTGAAAGGTAATCATGCGTTCCTTTCTCCTTGTGCTGACCATAAATTCCACAGCCATTGAAAGATTCCATTCTCTGTTTTGCAATAGAAAGACTCAGAGAAGTCTTTTTGGAGTTATTATCTAAAAGTTTTGATGTCAATGTCGTTGAATCATCAACCTCTCATCATCTTCCTCACTTCTTTAATGGAATTCAATTCCAAGTTGTTGATGGTAGGTGAAGGCTTAATCATGGAGGTTTCAATGGCGGAGCTGCTCCAATTCTTCAACCTTCCCCTGCTTTCAACTAAACCCTAAACCATTTCCATGGAAACGTTTCGGAGCTCTCTGTTTATCCTATCTCTTCTCTTCCTCCTCCTCCTCTCCGCCGTCCATGTCTTCGCTCAGACATACACTCCTCCGGACAAGTACTTCGTCAACTGTGGATCAGCCTCCAACTTCGTCGATGACACTGGCCGGATCTTCGTCGGCGACTTGAATGCTTCCGATACTTTCAGGTTCACTCCGCGGAATTCTCGCGAACTCAACGGTTTGAATGAATCCGTTAGGGTTTTCAATCAGCCGGCGTTTTACGAATTCGACGTCGAACGAGATGCTTTTTATATTGTGCGACTTCATTTCTCTCCTTCGAAGTTTCTCGCAGATTTATCCGCAGCGCTTTTTGATGTTTCGGCTTTGGAAGTTTTCCTTCTGAAAAATGTCAACGCCACCAACTTAAACGGTAACGATTCTGCTTCGATTAAGGAATTCTTCCTGAAAATAAATACAGAGAAATTTCGTATTGTATTCTTGCCGAAATCTTCGTCTATTGCGTATATAAACGCCATTGAAGTGTTCCCCACGCCACCAGACTTCATCCAATCGGAAGCTCAGGAAATTATCTCAGATGGAAGAAACGCCAGTGCGGCTAGGGTTTCACCTTTTCTGGTTTTGCATACAATTTACAGAGTTAATGTGGGAGGTCCTGAAATCTCAATGAAGGGGGACAGATTATGGAGGAATTGGGAGATGGACGACGCTTATCTGCTGAATCCAAGCTCTGCAGTAAACAGCGATATTTATTCATCCACACCCAAATACAAGAGCGAAACAGATGTTTATTTTGCGCCCGATATGGTATACAAATCGGCCAAGCAGTTGAATCGAAATGCCAGCTCCACGCGCACCTTCTTAAATATTACCTGGTCTTTTCCTTCGAGAAAACATACTGTTCATCTTCTCCGTGTTCATTTCTATGATATCGTCGGTAAATCAACAAACAAGTATCTTGTCTTCGATTTGTATATTGGCGATAGCTTCAGTAGGACGATTGACGCTTCTGTGGAAGTTGGAGGCGTTTATCCATTTCATTTGGACTTCGACGTGGATTCGGGTGAAAGTGGGTTGATTAATGTCAGTGTTGGTCCTCTGGATAAAAAACAATCTGTAGAGTTCAATGCGTTTCTGAATGGGGTTGAGATAATGGAAGCCATGGATGAACATAGCAAAGATCCTGAGATCAGTGCGCCTTGGCTTGAGAAAAGTAAGAACAAACTAGTGGGGCTTTGGGTGGGTTTGGCTGTTGGGGCTTTTGGTTTGATCTGTATGTTAGGCTGTGGGATATGGTTTGGTCTGAAATGGAGGAAACGGAAAACTGAGGAAGCTTCATATACACATACACAATGGTCGCCATTGTCGGCGTTTGGAGGTGGGAGTACTCACAGCAGGCTTACTGATAGAACCACAAGCAGCTCCCCCCTCCCGAACTTGAATCTTGGGCTAAAATTCTCGCTTGCTGAAATCAAAACAGCCACGAACAATTTCAACAAGAAATTCCTTGTTGGCGAGGGTGGATTTGGGAAAGTGTACAAGGGAGTTCTGAAGAATGGCATGAAAGTAGCTGTGAAGCGAAGCCAACCAGGGGCTGGACAAGGCATCTCTGAATTCGAGAGGGAAATCACGATCTTGTCGAGAATTCGCCATCGACATCTCGTTTCGTTCATCGGGTATTGCGACGAGGGACTTGAGATGGTTTTGGTTTATGAGTTTTTGGAGAAAGGAACTCTTAGGGAGCATCTTTACAACTCAAAGTTGCCTCCTCTGGCTTGGAAGAAACGACTTGAAATTTGCATTGGTGCAGCTAGAGGCCTGCATTATCTACACAAAGGCTCGGCCGGAGGGATCATTCACCGTGATGTCAAATCGACCAATATCTTGCTCGATGAGAATCTCGTTGCGAAAGTGTCCGACTTCGGACTTTCAAGAGCAGGCCCTCTGGATGAAACTCATGTGAGCACAGATATCAAAGGGACATTCGGGTATCTCGATCCCGAGTACTTCCGAACGCAACAATTGACAGAGAAATCCGATGTCTACTCATTCGGCGTACTTCTCCTTGAGGTTCTATGTGCAAGGCCGGCTTTGAATCCAACACTCCCAAGAGAGCAAATAAATCTAGCAGAATGGGGAGTTCGGTGCAAGAAAATGGAGCTGCTTGAAGAGATCATAGACCCCAAATTGGAGGGCCAAATCGAACCCAACTCCTTGAGAAAGTTCAGCGATACAATAGAAAAATGCTTACAAGAGGATGCTGCTAATAGGCCAACAATGGCCGATGTGCTGTGGGACCTGGAGTATGCGTTGCAGCTTCAACAGAGCACAGCCCCCAGGATGCCACATGAGGACAGTGAAACCATCGGCATTGGCACCTCCTCCACGGCCATTCAGCGTTTTGGTTCCATTGGTTCATCGGTTCTAAGGGACGATCCAGACATGAGTCAAGATGTAGAATCTCACTTGACTGCTTCTGAAGTTTTCTCTCAAATGAAGGCAGATCATGGGAGATAGACGACATAAACGCTTATCCGATCTCATCCGATCACACAAACGCTTGCAAATTACCATATTTAAACTGTTGTTGTTGCTGTGTAACCCAATTAGCTGTATAAATTCTGTTGTGGATGTTTTTTGTTGACCTGAACATGACCAAACTGGTTACGATCAAATATCGTTGACCAAAATGTCAAAGGCTCACAGAAGATTATCTTTTGAACCTTGAGACCGTTTTGTGGAGAATGTTCAAATTTGATGAAATTGGTATACATTTATAGTAGAATAAGACCTATAAAATGTTTTACTATTAGACCATTTTCGGGTTATTTTTCTTAGGGGTATCATTGTTGACTTTTTTTCGTTTCTCGAACGAGTGCTATTGAGATGTTCGGAAAACTTCTTTCTTATTTTGGTCTCTTATTATACTCCAATTATAATGTGACAAAAAAATCTTACAACTCAAATATGGACATGAAAACTCGAGGTTTGAATACTGGTTCAATTTTATCCATATATTTCAAAATCTTCCCCATGGTTTTATGTAATAGTCCATTTTGATTATGCGGTTCGAGAAAATCTTAGAATGCTTAATATGAAAATGACGAACATTTCTTCGGATAAAAATAAATAAGGTTAGTCTCCTTTGATAATTATTTAGTTTTTGGTTTTAGGTTTTACGTCCCCATGCAAACGTATCAAACCCATATTTTTTTTCAAGATTTTGTTGGGTTAAATTTTTAAAAAATTGAGAACGGAAAATTTGGTTTAATTTACGGGTTTGCATTTTATTGGTCGGATCAACCTAACCAATCAAACAAATTCGAGAATAGGGTTACATCTCAGCTCAACTCTACCTTACTTTTAACATTATTATGAACTTTAAATAAAAATATTTAACATTTGTAACAATGTTAATAATAGGTTGTAATTTATAAATGTTCGATATTTGAATTTTATAAAAATTTAATCATTAATATAATAAATACTATAAGTATAAGTTTTTAAAAATAATAATAATAATAATAAAATAGTTCAGACAACTCAGCCGAACTTAAAATAGCTGGTTCAATTGAGCTGTGAACCCTATTCTAATGGCTCAGAACCATCCAACCACCAACTTACAATGAAAAAGGAAAATTTTATGTTCAGGAAATAGGCTGAAATTTAATTACAGGTAGGCGACGGTCACGTTAGTGTTCGACGGACGTGGCGGCTCCCGCGAAAATCCAACTGCTACGGCGGTTCACTCCCTTCGCACTCTCATTCACTCTGTTTACGACGAACGCCTCTTCGATCAGATTTGTTCTTCTTCCTTCTGCATTCAAATTCAATTTGATCGCTCTCTCTTTCTTCTACGAATCCTAGATTTCTTTTCTTCTCTTTCTTCTTCAATGGCGTTCATTCATTTCTGATTTCGTCGATGAAGAATTGAAGTTAAACGAATTTGACCTGATTTCCCTTCATTCCGATCATCTCCTTGATTCTTTTTGTTGTTTTCTGCAATATCATCCTCTTTCTCCGCCCGTTTCGATTCCGTTGTTTTCGACTCCCCAATGGCCTATACACCTCAGTTTTCCCATGGATTCTCCGCCACTCTCCCGGTCCGGCAACCCGACACTGCAGCACCATGCTCTGAGACAATGCCTCCGCCCTTAATCTCGACAGGACCATCCAGATTTCCTCCAGAATTCCAACAGGATGAGATGTCGGCACCCTCTCCGGGGAATGGAATTATAGCTGCTACTCCCGTTCCTCGTTTGAGTACTCCCCCCGGACCTCCTGTTTTTACTTCTCCCATCCCGCCTACTGCTGTCCCCTTTCGTACTTCACCGGCATCTCCTCAGCCTATCATCTTCTCATCTGCTTCCGCCTTACCAGCTTCTCCTCAACCTGTGGGGGATTCGCCATATGTTCTATTTTCTTCGCAGAAGGTATTGCTTTCTCTTTTTTTCCCTGATTAGTTATAATGAATGTTGAAACTCTGGTATAATTGTTCTCTCTCATTCGGACTGCTAACCTCAATTGTTTCATAAAATTTAGTTGCCATAAATTTACTTGCAATCTACTGCTATCTCAACCTGGATACAGGTGTTGAAGCTGAAGAAACAAGGTAATGTTCCTAGTTTGGGTTTTGGAGCACTGATTTCGCCGGGGAGGGATGTTTCATCAGGTCCTCAAATAATACAGCGTGATCCCCATCGTTGTCCAAGCTGTGGAGCTTATTCGAATCTGTATTGCAATATCTTAATTGGTTCAGGTCAATGGCAGTGTGTAATTTGTCGGAATTTGAATGAAAGTGAGGGTGAATATGCAGCACGGAGCAAAGAAGATCTTTACCATTTTCCAGAACTGTCATCATCTGTGGTTGATTATGTCAGAACTGGGAATCGGAGACCAGGATTTATTCCAGCTTCTGACTCAAGAACGTCTGCTCCCATTGTTCTGGTTGTTGATGACTCGCTAGATGAGCCACATCTTCAGCATCTCCAGAGCTCCTTGCATGCTTTTATTGATTCAGTTCCCCCCACAACAAGAATTGGGATTATACTGTATGGACGTACTGTATCAGTGCATGATTTTTCAGAAGAATCTGTTGCCTCTGCTGATGTGCTTCCTGGTGATAAATCACCAACTCTGGAGTCTTTGAAAGCATTAATTTATGGATCAGGGATATATTTATCGCCAATGCACGCCTCACTCCGTGCAGCGCATACGATATTTTCATCACTGAGGCCTTATAAATTAAGCATTCCAGAAGCCTCTAGAGATAGGTGCCTTGGTACTGCAGTTGAAGTTGCTCTTGCCATAATCCAAGGACCTTCAGCAGAAGTGTCTCGAGGAGCGATTAGAAGGTCAGGGGCTAATAGTAGAGTTATTGTTTGTGCTGGTGGACCTAATACATATGGCCCTGGGTCAGTTCCCCATTCTGTTAGTCTTCCACATTACCTGCACATGGAAAAGTCTGCTTTAAATTGGATGGAGCATCTTGGTCGTGAGGCTCATCGACAGAATACAGTGGTTGACATTCTATGTGCTGGAACATGCCCTGTCCGAGTTCCTATCTTGCAGCCTCTTGTAAAAGCTTCTGGTGGTGTTTTGGTTCTTCACGATGACTTTGGGGAGGCCTTTGGTGTAAACTTGCAGAGGGCATCTGCTAGGGCTGCAGGTTCTCATGGTTTGTTAGAAGTACACTATTCTGATGACATTCAAATCACCCAAGTTATTGGTCCGGGCAAAGAGGCACACATCGATACACATGAAACCTTAAAAAATGACACCTCTCTTTACATTCAAATGCTAAGTGTAGAAGAAGCTCAAAGCTTCTCACTCTCCATGGAGACTAAGAGAGACATAAAGAGTGATTTTGTATTTTTCCAGTTTGTTGTACAATATTCAAATGTTTACCAAGCTGACATATCAAGAGTAATTACTATAAGATTGCCTACTGTTGATAGCTTATCAGAATATCTTGAAAGTGTTCAAGATGAAATAGCTGCAGTCCTTATTGCCAAGAGGACTGCCTTGCAAGCTAAAAGCCAGTCTGATGCTGTAGATATGCGGACTACAATAGATGAAAGAGTAAAAGATATTGCTTTGAAATTTGGGGCCCTGGCACCAAAGTCAAAGATCTATCAGTTTCCAAAGGGACTATCTTTAATGCCAGAGCTTCTGTTCCATTTGAGAAGAGGCCCTCTTATTGGAAGCATTGTTGGTCATGAAGATGAAAGGTCTGTATTGAGAAACTTTTTTTTGAATGCATCCTTCGACCTTTCCCTCCGCATGGTAGCACCTCGTTGTTTAATGCACCGGGAGGGGGGTACTTTTGAAGAACTTCCAGCATATGACCTCGTGATGCAGTCAGATGCTGCTGTTGTGCTTGATCATGGAACAGATGTCTTCATTTGGTTGGTATGCCACCCTTTACTCTACACTATCTTTTGGCAGATTTTTTATTTTGGCATGCTTCATGTTTAGTTTGTAATCTCAGATATTACAGTGTCATCTTTAATTTCTTGCTTGGAATGCTACGATTGGTATTTTGTCTTGAAAACAAGTGTTACGTGAAATTTTGTTCTTACCCTGTTCAGTGGCATCTGATTTGATTTTAGTATCAGTTTTAATAAACAGAAAAATAGTTAGAAACGCTAGAAAGGAAAAGTTTGTATTCAATAAACTCATTCATAACTTAGTCTTTTCTTGAGAAATTTTCAATAATATAAACTAACATGTTGCAGAATAGATACGACATTTTGCTGTTTTGAAGTTTTCTCTTGTATAGAAGTATTGTTTATTTTCCGCAATGAAGATAAAAACAATTGAATGTCAATGAACATAAACAGTACAATATAGTTCCCGACAATAATACTTTTTTTTTTCCCACTAAAACAGTGTCTAGAAAGTACATTATATGAACTCTTAAATACCAGATGAACAAGAGCATATAGAGAGGGTAGGAGTGTTCTCTCCTTGCCTTCTTTCTAACCTATGATCGATTATTTCTATTCCTCTATAGCCATGCCTTAAAATGTTCTGTTTTTTTTTTTTTTTTTCCCTTGTCATTCATCTTCTAATTCTTTTTCCTTTTTGCCCTTTCTTATAGCCGGACTTATTATTCTTTTTCTTCTATTGGTGTACTTAGGGTGCTGAGCTTGCAGCTGAAGAAGGAAAAAGTGCAGCTGCTTTAGCAGCTTGCAGAACATTAGCAGAAGAGCTTACTGAATCAAGGTTTCCGGCTCCCAGGATTCTTGCGTTCAAGGTTTGTGTCGTTACAATGCTATATGTTTCTCCTCGTTGTGGTTTTTAATTTTCAATTTCTCTAATTGGATTGTGTTTTTGTAAACCTGTTTGTTGTTCCCTTTTTCTGGAGACCTCTCTATTTACTCCATTTCCCTTAATGAAAAAGGTTTAAGGTTACTGTTTCTCTCTCTCTTTTAAAAGGGTCTCTGCAATAACGATTAACCTACTTAATTTGAAGCAGGAGGGGAGCTCTCAGGCTCGGTATTTTGCTTCTCGGCTGATACCAGCACACAAGGACCCTCCTTACGAACAGGTGAGTAAGAAAGAAGAAGATATAACCCACTCTTCATGAATCCTTATGTTCTGATCTTATTTGTAAAGACCCAGGAGAATAGCACACTTCACCTCATTGTGAAGGATGGTGCTTCATTGCAATTAAATAACTGAGGAAGCTTGGTTTTTTTCCACAAGCTAGAGAACTAGAGAACTTGATACGACTGTTGAGGATTGTTGGGAGGGAGTCTCACGTTAGCTAATTAAGGGAATAATCGTGGGTTTATAAGTAAGGAATACATCTCCATTGGTAGAAACCAAACGAAGCCACAAGAGCTTATGCTCAAAATGGACAAAATCATACCATTATGGAGGGTCGTGATTCCTAACAATGACATGACGCTAACGTATTATTAATTTGATGACTGCAGGAGGCCAGATTTCCGCAACTTAGAACATTGTCAACAGAGCAGAGGACAAAGCTGAAAAGTAGTTTTCTTCATTTCGATGATCCCAGTTTCTGTGAATGGATGCGAAGTTTGAAGTTGATCCCACCAGAACCAAGTTAAGTGGGGTTCTTTCTTTTTTTCTCTCTTTATTTATACCGACTCATGATGAAGGTCTTTCGATTTATTTTTTCCACTTTAAACGAGGTACGGAGGTTAGGGGAATAGATGTTAAACCCAAGTAGTGGCACTGCGTCTCTGTTATGAAATGTGCAACTTAAAAAGATATGATCTTAAGTTTTATAACAACTTAATTTTGTATGATAAAATTTGCTCCCTCATACAGGTTACAAAATCTGTCTTTGGCTGTATGATGGAGCAAATTTATAAACTTATTACAATCTTACATTTTTTGTATGATTAAACTTTGAAATGAATTAGCTGTTCATTCCCGAAATCTAGAACGAATGTCTTTCATGTTAGATACAAACGAAGTTGTTTGTGTCTAGATTTGTGGGAACAAAAGCGTCGAGAACCAAAAAAATGTATTTTACAAAAGAAAAAAAGAGTTTTTACTTTGATTTCAATCTTACTAACGTCGAATAAATGTGTATCAGTAGTAGACGCCTGTTAGCATAGAAGTCTATTAGCGATGGATGTCTATTGGTCTATTAATGATTGTTAACTGATGTTTATGAGTGACAAACAAATGTTGGTGATATTTCATGACAAGATACGTGTACTATATTCATTGATATCGAATATGTAATGTATTGTATAGGAGCATAGATACAGATATGAGACATAGATATGATATGATATGATATGGACATTGTGACAGTTTACAAATTTAAGGCACCGATGTGACAATGACATATTTATTAAAATATACTTTTTTTTTTTTTTTTTTT